>NC_068412.1:5464742-5587242 GCF_023724105.1 Carassius gibelio | reverse complement strand
TAAAAACTTAAAAAACAAGAGCTCTGCAGGTAACACAATACACATGACCTGGTTGATGGACACAGAGGAGGGAAGAAGGTCAAAGTCTATCAACTAATGCTAGTTACCTTTCACTCTGATAACAGTAAAACAGACACAAACATTACAGTAGTAAGCGCACAACCTCTGTTTTATTATTCTCTTCTATATAATTTTATCATCTGCAATCGGTTTCTATTACTGTATGAATAAATATTGCCCAGTTCATCTTACTGTATACAGTCATCTGCTTCTATTAATATCATCCATCCATAACTTATGTTCAGTTGGAGCAGTTGTCTTATTGGATTTCAGCTTGTAGTATGTATGCTACTCGCAAATACTGGGTCTACAGGCCGAGTGTTTAACAGGGCACAGCAGTTTTGGAGAGCAATGACATTCAGCTGAACTGATCTTTATCCCGCCAAAAAAATATACAAAATAAATATTTATGTGTGCAGTGATTATTAAAAAATTCAGTGCTCAGGTTAAATGTTAAGGTCAGTGCAAAAATAACTTATCAAAAAAGAGATGATGTATTTCAAGAAAAGTTACATTTAGGAACATTTTACCATCCTGTTACTCAAACTGTAGAGCATAGTGCTTGCAACGCCAGGGTCATGGGTTCGATTCCCAGGGAATGTATGAACTGATAAAATACTGCTTTGAATTCCTTAGTGCAGTGTAAGTCACTCTGAATAAAAGCGTCTTCTAAATGCACAAACATAAATATTATATGTATATTATATTATATTATAATGTAAATAACCACTTGAATGATAATAAACTGGGACATTTAAATTGGCTGATATTGTATTTTTTTATATATAATATAATGACATTTTATTTATTATACAATGGAACAATTTTATATATAATATAATATAATTGTATATAATATGGTATACTTTTATAAGCACATTTTAAATAGTAATTTGCTTTATTCTAAAAGCTGCATGTTTTTCCCTGTAAATTTTATGAATTGTAACTAAAGCAACGTGTGTGTGTATGTATGTATATATATATATATATATATATATATATATATATATATATATATATATATATATATATAGTCAGTTGTTTTTAAATGAAGCTTCTTATGCTTGCCAATGCTGCATTTATTTGATCAAACAATATAGTTACACAGCAATATTGTGAAATATTACTACAATTTGAAATAACTGTTCTATTATTATAAATGTTGAAAATGTCAAAAAGGAACAATTCTGGATTCTTTGATTAAAAAGAAGAATAGCACTTATTTGAGACATATCTTTTTGTTAACCTCACATGTTGACATGTTAACTTGATTGATTCAATGCATTCTTGCTAAATAAAATTATTTTATTAATTTTTATGAATTACTCTGAAGTTTGGAATGTTTTTGTCTCAACAATAATAAGCAAAAATGTTAATATTATGTCATTTTTCACCACTGATCATCAGAAATGTTTTTTGAGCAATAAATCAGCATATTTTCATGATTTCTGAAGATCATGTAACACTGAAGACTGGAGGAATGACGCTGAAAATACAGCTGCACTTCACAGAAATACATTACATTTGAACAGATATTACAACAGAAAACAGTTAAACAATTTTGCATTTCTGACTTGGTTCTTGTAAGTCAGCATTACATTTAAGAAACTTAATTATTCCAATTTTATGAGCAGAAGTGTATAAAACACAAAGTATAACTGCAGCATGTGCCGTGACCTGCAATTCAACAATGTAAGGCATGTTACCTTGAAAATGACTGAATTAAAATGATAAAGACGGTCTCTGGAATATCAGCTAATATCATACCACAGCCACACATGTAAGTGATAGCCATGAATGCCTTTCTAACAGGTTACATTCCACTGTAACTCGACGTGCTTGAACCCCTGAAGAAGCAGAATAGAGTTCATCATCAGTAAACCAAAACCAAGACCTCTCTGCTTACGTGACATCATTGGATTGCTCTTTAAAAAGCCATTCCAAAGGGGTGGATATCCAAGTTCATGTTCAAGCCCTAGTATTAATAGACACCTGGATGAGGCACTGATAAAATACAGTACACATACTTAGTCAATGAGCCAACCGTCTATGAACACATCCAGAGACACACCTGAGAAAATCTCAGAACCGTAAAGCAGCGGGCCAGTGCTGTTGAGAATTACTGTCATCTTTACCCTCCAGACAAAACTGAACAATCTCATTCTTTTTTCTCTTTTTTATATCTTGTCATTGTCAAGAAAGAAATATCTGTTTTGTCATTACAGTAATACCTGCAGTCTAGGATAGTAGCAGTCTAATGAAATATTAGCATCTCAAATAACTGTTTTCTGATTGAATATACAGGTGCATCTCGATAAATTGGAATGATGTGAAAAAGTTCATTTATTTCAGTAATTCAACTCAAATTGTGAAACTCATGTATTAAATAAATTCAGTGCACACAGACTGAAGTAGTTTAAGTCTTTAGTTTCTTTTAACTTTGAAGATTTTGGCTCACTTTAACAAAAACCCACCAATTCACTCTCAACAAATTAGAATACTTCATAAGACCAATAATAATAATAAAAAAAACATTTTAGTGAATTGTTGGCTTCTGGAAAGTATGTTCATTTACTGTACATGTACTCAATACTTGGTAGGGGCTCCATTTGCTTTAATTACTGCCTAAATTTAGCGTTGGCCTGGAGGTGATCAGTTTGTGGCACTGCTGAGGTGGTCTGGAAGCCCAGGTTTCTTTGACAGTGGCCTTAAGCTCATCTGCATTGTTTGGTCTCTTGTTTCTCATCTTCCTCTTGACAATAGCCCATCGATTCTCTCTGGGGTTCAGGTCTGCTGAGTTTGCGGGACAGTCAAGCACACCAACACCATGGTCATTTAACCAACTTTTGGTGCTTTTGGCAGTGTGGACAGGTACCAGATCCTGCTGAAAAATGAAATCAGCATCTTCAGAAAGCTGGTCAGCAGAAGGAAGGATGAAGCGCTCCAAAATTTCTCAGTTAAATGGGTGCAGTGGCTTTGGTTTTCAAAAAAACACAATGGACCATCACCAGCAGATGACATTGCACCCCGAATCATCACAGACTGTGGGAACTTAACACTGGACTTCAAGCAGCTTGGGCTGTGAGCTTTTCCACCGTTCCTCCAGACTCTGGGACCTTGGTTTCCGAATGAAATACAAAACTTGCTCTCATCTGAAAAGAGGACTTTGGACCACTGGGCAATAGTCAAGTTCTTCTTCTCCTTAGCCCAGGTAAGATGCCTCTGCTGTTGTCTGTGGTTTAGGACTGGCTTAACAACAGGAATACAACAACTTTAGCCAAATCCCGGTCTGTGTGTGGTGGCTCTTGATGCCTTGACCCCAGCCTCAGTCCATTCCTTGTGAAGTTCACTCAAATTCAATTGAATGGATTTTGCTTGACAATCCTCATAAGGCTGCGGTTCTCTCTGTTGGTTGTGCATCCTTTTCTTCCACACTTTTTCCTTCCACTCAACTTTCTGTTAACATGCTTGGATACAGCACTCTGTGAACAGCGTTCTGTGAATGTTTGTGGGTTACCCTACTTGTGAAGGGTATCAATGATTGTCTTCTGGACAACTGTCAGATCAGCAGTCTTCCCCATGATTGTGTAGCCTAGTGAACCAAACTGAGAGACTGTTTTGAAGGATCAGGAAACCTTTGCAGGTGTTTTGAGTTGATTAGCTGATTAGCATGTCACCATATTCTGATTTGTTGTGAATTGGTGAGTTTTTGTTCAATGTGAGCCAAAATCATCACAAATAAAAGAACCGAACACTTAAACTACTTCAGTCTGTGTGCAATTAATTTATTTAATACAAGTTTAACAATTTGAGTTGAATTACTGAAATAAGTTAACTTTTCCACGACATTCTAATTTATTGAGATGCACCTGTATTAGCCTTTATGGTTACATGATCCTGAAGAAATAATTCTGTAACTTTTGTTATTAATTTCAATGTTGAACACAGTTTTGCTACTTCATAATTTTGTGGAAATAGTGATACGTTACCTTTTTAAAAGTATGGATTAATATTGTAAAAAAAAAAAAAGGAAATTAAGTTTTTGTCAGCAAGGATTCATTAAATTGTCAAAAAATGTCTGTAAAGACATTTATAATGTGAGAAAAAACTTTTTTTAAATAGATGCTGATCTTTTGAACGATTTAATGATTTTTGAAGATCATGTGACACTGAAGATTAGAGTTAAGATGCTAAAAAAACAGCTTTGATCGCAGAAATAAACTACAGTTTACAATATATTCCAATAGAAAACACTTCTTTTGATTTAAAATAATATTTTATAATACTGTTGATTTTACTATATTTTGATCAAATAAATGCAGCTTTGGTGAACATAAGAGACTTATTTAAAGAAAAAATAAAATAAAAATAATTGTTACAAGTTTTTGAATAGTGTATTTCCAAATGGTGTTCATTTATGCTTCAACTATTTCCACTGGAAATGCACTTGATGGCAAGTTAATGATTTACATGATTTATATAACTTTAATGTTGCAATTTAAAGTTTTCAACTGGAAATGCACTTCTTTTATAAAGTGAATGGTACACAGTTTTCATGAATACATTATATAGCTTTACTTTGCAATTTACTGCTCTCCAAGACACCCATGCATATGAAAGTATTGCAGTTGCCATTCACATGTGTGAAAGTCCAGGCTGCACAATATATCATATATGCCACTCATTAGTAAATGATTAATAAAGTGGTGAAAACAAGTCCCACAGAACAAGAACGCACTGCTCTCTGAATGAAACACTTACCCACAGTCCCTAATCCTCGGGCTAGTGTAGTCCTGTATGCTCCTGCTCAGACAGACTCCAGACCCATTCTTCTGATAGGAGCACCCATTATCCAAAGATCTCTCCTCTGTAGGAGCTACTCCTCTGAGAAGCAGCTGCTCCAAACCAAGAGTCAACAAGTGAAGGAAAGCATGACTGAGTGGTTAGGAGGCTGTAAAATAAGTGAGTCACAGAGCGGGACAGTGAAGCCAGCGCTGCACATGCCTGCTCTATCAGTGATTGTGTGCTGCTCCACTGCTGCTGCGCTATATTTAACCTCTTCGCTTACTCAGTTGTAGCCAGCAGGGTGTGAGAGTGACATGAGGCTCTCAGAAGTGACAGCTGATCCTCACATCAGAGAGCCTGTCCAGGAACGTGTGGGATAACTCATGAAAGCTTTTGATCCTGTTCATTTCCATTATCATTTAATTATATATATATATACACAAAACCACTTCACATGCTTGTAAAAAAATAATTAACTTTTTAACTTTAGGTTTTCAATGGCAAGTTTACGAATGCAGATTTGTGAACTCGATTCTGATGAGAATAAGTGTTCAGACTGAGAGAAAAAGTTCATTTCACTGCTTTTGTGTTCTCTCATAAAAGTATTGCGAGGACCTTTGTACCTTGGAACATTTGTGTGCAAAGTTTCTCGCGATAATAATATTTTTGTGTGCAGTTTCAAAGGTGTATGTACCGCACATTTGTATGTGTAAATAAATAAGTTGTGTGAGTGTAAGTGTAAGGCTTGTGTAGGATACATTTTAGTTTTGAGACCAGTTCTCACTGTTAACTATTAACTGTGATACTTGGCTTTGTAAACTCTTAATTTTACCCTCTTGTGTATTAGTGTAAATGTATGTTTGTGTAAAATTTTTATCATATAAGTGTGTATTTGTAGATTTATGTGTGTAAGGTATGTATATTTTTAGTCATGTGAAAAACAACGGACACCCAAAAGGAAATCCGTGTGTGTGTGTGTGTGTGTATGTGTATGTATGTATGTATGTGTATATATATATATATATACAGTATTGTTCAAAATAATAGCAGTACAATGTGACTAACCAGAATAATCAAGGTTTTTAGTATATTTTTTATTGCTACGTGGCAAACAAGTTACCAGTAGGTTCAGTAGATTGTCAGAAAACAAACAAGACCCAGCATTCATGATATGCACGCTCTTAAGGCTGTGCAATTGGGCAATTAGTTGAAAGGGGTGTGTTCAAAAAAATAGCAGTGTCTACCTTTGACTGTACAAACTCAAAACTATTTTGTACAAACATTTTTTTTTCTGGGATTTAGCAATCCTGTGAATCACTAAACTAATATTTAGTTGTATGACCACAGTTTTTTAAAACTGCTTGACATCTGTGTGGCATGGAGTCAACCAACTTGTGGCACCTCTCAGCTGTTATTCCACTCCATGATTCTTTAACAACATTCCACAATTCAATCACATTTCTTGGTTTTGCTTCAGAAACAGCATTTTTGATATCACCCCACAAGTTCTCAATTGGATTAAGGTCTGGAGATTGGGCTGGCCACTCCATAACATTAATTTTGTTGGTTTGGAACCAAGACTTTGCCCGTTTACTAGTGTGTTTTGGGTCATTGTCTTGTTGAAACAACCATTTCAAGGGCATGTCCTCTTCAGCATAGGGCAACATGACCTCTTCAAGTATTTTAACATATGCAAACTGATCCATGATCCCTGGTATGCGATAAATAGACCCAACACCATAGTAGGAGAAACATGCCCATATCATGATGCTTGCACCTCCATGCTTCACTGTCTTCACTGTGTACTGTGGCTTGAATTCAGAGTTTGGGGGTCGTCTCACAAACTGCCTGTGACCCTTGGACCCAAAAAGAACAATTTTACTCTCATCAGTCCACAAAATGTTCCTCCATTTCTCTTTAGGCCAGTTGATGTGTTCTTTGGCAAATTGTAACCTCTTCTGCACATGCCTTTTTTTTAACAGAGGGACTTTGCGGGGGATTCTTGAAAATAGATTAGCTTCACACAGACGTCTTCTAACTGTCACAGTACTTACAGGTAACTCCAGACTGTCTTTGATCATCCTGGAGGTGATCATTGGCTGAGCCTTTGCCATTCTGGTTATTCTTCTATCCATTTTGATGGTTGTCTTCCGTTTTCTTCCACGTCTCTCTGGTTTTGCTCTCCATTTTAAGGCATTGGAGATCATTTTAGCTGAACAGCCTATCATTTTTTGCACCTCTTTATAGGTTTTCCCCTCTCTAATCAACTTTTTAATCAAAGTACGCTGTTCTTCTGAACAATGTCTTGAACGACCCATTTTCCTCAGCTTTCAAATACATGTTCAACAAGTGTTGGCTTCATCCTTAAATAGGGGCCACCTGATTCACACCTGTTTCTTCACAAAATTGATGACCTCAGTGATTGAATGCCACACTGCTATTTTTTTGAACACACCCCTTTCAACTAATTCAACTAATTGCTCAATTGCACAGCCTTAAGAGCGTGCATATCATGAATGCTGGGTCTCATTTGTTTTCTGAGAATCTACTGAACCTACTGGTAACTTGTTTGCCACGTAGCAATAAAAAAATATACGAAAAACCTTGATTATTCTGGTTAGTCACATTGTACTGCTATTATTTTGAACAATACTGTATATATATATATATATATATATATATATATATATATATATATATATATATATATATATATATATATATATATATAATATTATTATTATTATTATTATTATTATTATATTTTTATTTTTTTATTTTTTTCTAATCATCTGGTCCATGGCAGGTCTTAAAATTTGGAAATTAAAACCTCATGACATATCACATAATCTCATAATTTATTTAGCAACTAATTGTTAACTATTAAGTGTGAGAAGCACTATAATTTGGTATCAGAGTAAAATGGTTTAATAGTTTTTCAATCAATCAATCAATTAGTAAAGCAAGCTTTTGAATTCATAGATCCATGGTACACTCACAGAGTTTGACATAATGAGTCTCCAAAAGGCTTTTTGATCATTAATTATTATCATAATTTTTATGTGTCCTAATGATATTGAATACATATTGCCGTCCACTGAAGCCATTGGTGCCTGGAGCCTGATGACCGCAGTTATGTGGCTATATTTGATTTTTGGATGTACTGCATGTATGGATGGGTGTTTTTATTTAATTTCTGAGCCCTCTCAAAGCACCCTGGAATCTCAAACTTCAGACAACAGCCAGAAAGACAGGCTGTTTGTTGTTTTTGAGGAACAGTTTTAAAAATGACTACAGCGTTGTATAAAGTGTGGCTCTTTGATTGCCATGGAGGATATGAAGGAGATCTCCTTCACTGTCAGCATCGGCCACAGAGACACCCTCCATTTTGCCCCACTCTCGCCTCATAAACCCTCCAACCGTCTTCATTTTGATTGGTTTGATAATTGACGTCTTCAATGTTTTCATCCTCACTGATTTCTTGTTCTGACTCAAATTGAAAAGGCTAAACAGATTATTATATATATATTTTTTTTTGTAACGGCAGAATCACAATAACAAAGCAGCGATCGGTGCAGCCATTCGACGTCACAGCCCAGAATGCACTGTGATGTCAACAACCATGGCGACCTACTATCACTGATTTTTAAAATCAATTTGATAAAAACTAAGACATATTTTGTTAATTGTATATGGTATCACTACAATAATGGCAGACACAGCATGCATCATGTTCTGTAAGATCATCATGTTTGCAGTCAATATATATACTCCTAGTGGAGGAATAGTCACTAATAATAGTAATAGTAAATGTGTAAAGATGCATGAAATGGAAATACTCAGAGTAGGCTAAAACTACCTCAAATGTGTACTTATATTTTTCAATTGCTGAACATTTTGTTTGTCCATTCCACTTTGACTTGTCTTTCATTGTTATTCAGTCTGTTTCTGTTCTGGCTTTTTCCGCTCTACCGAACCACCACCAATTGGCTGTTACCCAGAATTCCTCTGAGTTTTTACTATTTGATATAATTTATGATGACCGAGATGTCTCCTCTGTTATTAATCCACAGCACTTCGTTGAGGGCCGGCCGACCCCTGCTCATCCCGACCCTGTGGCAGCACTGATAGATGAGCGTAGTAAGATACCAACAGTGTCTGAAGCACCGAGAGAAGGACTGCGAGACGACCGCAAACCAGACCGTGCTGAAAACATCAGGTGTTTGTGTTAGAGAAAGAGACAGCAAATAATAACTCTGATGCAATATATTGATTCTGTGCTAATGACATTACAAATACAATCCAGAAAAACGTTTTGTGAATTTAGTTTTTTTTTGTTTAGTTTTTTTGCATGTTATTAAAATATGAGAAAAAATTTGAATTATATATATATATATATATATATATATATATATATATATATATATATATATATATATTATGCTGCGACCTTTGTAGAAGACACCAGGACTCAAAAAAAAAAAAAAAGATGACATTAATAGGCAAAAACAGTGGGGTTTTATTATTATTTTTTTTTATCAACAATTCATTTTTAGGTTTCTGAATTTTTTTTCTTTTTTTTTCGCCAAAGTTTGTATAAAGATAATTCTCAACTATGTTATGAAAAAAAAAAAAAAAAAATATATATATATATATATATATATATATATATATATATATATATATATATATATATATATATATATATATATATATATATATATATATATATATATAATATTATGAAAGATGTAACAGATTGATTTGATATATAGTTTTGCTTTGTGTAATATGTGTGTAGAATGGCCATAAGAGGGTTTCCTCATTATACATAATCGATCCATACTCTGCATCTAATTTGCATATTAATGTGTTTTCTTGGGGCAACGTAATGATAAGTGCAATAATGGGAGTCAATTCACTCAAATATAATGTCCCCTACACAGAGGAAAAGTCTATTGCTTGGTCCCAGGAGGATATTATCATTTGTTTATCATATTATTTTGGAAATATTAAACATGTATATCATGTTTACAGGTGTGATCGACAAGGCGTTTCCATTGTTATTAAAGAAGAGATGGTAGCAGAATCAATAATGGAGGACATCACTACAGAGGAGAGCACTGTGCTCATTAAGATGGGTTTGTGTTACACTGATCTCTCTAATAGAGATGGGTCAATCCATCCTGAAGTATCAATGTATCGATACTCTGATAAAAATATCCATACTAAAGTGTTTTTATTCACCAGTGATTTTATTTCGCAAACAAATAATGCACACAATATCCATTAAATGGTAAGAATAACCATAGCAAATAATTGTGTAGGAAATTACTATTTTTCCGGCTCTTCTGGACACACGCAAATGTTGCTTATATAAAGAGTGTATATACATAGTAAATATACAGTGGGGCTCGAAAGTTTGGGCACCCCTTGCAGAATCTGTGAAAATGTGAGTAATTTTCTAAAAATAAGAGAGATCATACTAAATGCATGTTATTTTTTATTTAGTACTGTCCTGAGTAAGATATTGCACATAAAATATGTTTACATTTAGTCCATAAGATAAAAAAATTGCTGAAATTATTAAAATAACCCCACTCAAAAGTTTGGGAACCCTTGGTTCTTAGTACTGTGTTCTGTTACCTGATGATCCTCGACTGTCTTTCTGTTTTGTGATGGTTGTTTGTTCTGAACATTTCTACAGTTTTCCAGCATCTTTGCACATTTGAACCCTTCCCAGCAGTGACTTGAAAAGTTTTGAAAAAAATTATATTTCAACAAAATGAGACAAATTTGGCCATCTTCATCGTGTTCAAAAGTTTTCACCGCCCAGCTCTTAATGCATCTTGTTTCCTTCTGGAGCATCAGTGAATGTTTGAATCTTTTTTAATAGTTGTGTTTGAGTTCCTCAAATGTCCTCAGTGTGATAAGGTTCATCTCAAAATCATAAAGTCACTGCTGGAAAGGGTTCAAATATGCAAAGAAGCTGGAAAACTGAAGAATCTGCAGGAGCTTAAAGATTTTTCTGAAGAACTCTGCTCAGTTTTGTTCAGAACAAACAAGGGACTCATGCACAACCATCACAAAACAGAAAGACAGTCGAGGATCATCAGGTAACAGAACACAGTATTAAGAACCAAGGGTTCCCAAACTTTTGAGGGGGATATTTTAATAATTTCAGCAATTTTTTTGTCTTGTGGACTAAATGTTAACATTTTTTATGTGCAATATCTTACTCGGGACAGTACTAAATAAAAAATAACATGCATTTAGTATGATCTCTCTTATTTTTAGAAAATTACTCACATTTTCACAGATTCTACAAGGGATGCCCAAACTTTCGAGCCCCACTGTATATTTAAGTAGGAATTATTACCCATTTTACTCTTAGTAATTTAATCAATTTAAATAGTTGAAAAGTTCAGTTTAGAAGTATTGAAATATGGCAAAAAATTCCATGGGTGGGTGGGTTGTTTGCCTGTTTACTCGTTAAATATCTTTATAAAGATGCATGATCTACAACTACATCTGGTACAAGGGTGTTTTATGTACAGTAATTCAAATTCAAAATGACTGAAGGTAAACACGTGTAGACTATTGTTAACTACCGTATAAATGATCTGTATAAAAAAATGAACAGCAGCTTTCAGCCCATCACCATGATGCAAACATGAAATATAAAACACACGGTAGTAGTTTTACAGGGTTTTTTATTCAATTGCGCTGCTTTTGCATTTATTCTGTGAAAACATGGACGTGTTTGACTGTTGCGCTCGTGTCACTTGATGAAGTTGCATCGTTCTTTTTTTCTTTACTGTTATCATTGGCATACCCTCAAAATGTGTCTAATTCTAACATTTGGTAATATTTATTTCTATTCAAAATTGAAATAAATGATTGCTTAGTTTATGAAAAATAAAATCATGGCAAAACACTAAATTGGAATTCATTGATCAAATCTGAGAAATCCCAGTGAGCGCGTTCCAGATGGTAGTCATCAATCAGGAGCTACACAAATTAAAACACTAGTTTTAATCATTTGATTCTTATGTTTACAGAGTGCACAGATGACCAACCCCAGACAGAAGAAACACAGGGGGAACTGGAAAGATTGAAGACTCTTCTCGCTCAAAAAGAAAAAGAAAATGACTTGCTAAGAGAGAAAATACAAACCCACCAGGCTCTTTACCCACTGACACCAGAGACTGTAAATAACAGCAGTGTCCCGAACTACTTCAAATACTGCACTGGATTCACTTACGACCAATTTAACGAACTGTGCAGATTTTTCGCCCTTCCAGATAATGAAACGGTCCCTGAAACTCACATCCCCTTGACATGTGATAAACTGAACAGGCACCTCGGCCACATGCCTTTACGTCAACAGCTTCTACTTGTACTTCTGAAACTAAGACAAAACTTCGACCTGGAAGAGCTAGCTTTCAAATTTCAAAGCGACATGCAAAGTGTTAGGACTTTATTCAGTTCATGGATTGACTTCATGTATGACAGGCTTGGGAATCTGTCTGTTTGGCCACACCGGGACATCATTGCAGAAAACATGCCCCACAACTACAAAGAAGAGTTTCCAACAACCTTTGCCATTCTTAACTGCACAGAGATAAAGATAGAGAAACCTAGCTCACCTTTAGTACCGAGTCAGACTTGTTCTAAGCGTAAGTCTACTAACACACTCAAGTCTCTGATAGCCTGTGATCCTCATGGCTCCTTTATGTTTGCATCTACGCTATACAACGGATCCATTTCTGACCAAGAGCTGTTTAGACGGTGCGAAATCAAAGATTTACTGAAAGGTCTGCTTCAGTGTGGCCACCTTAAGAGAGGTGATGGGCTGATGGTGGACAAGGGCTTTCTCATTGAGAAAGATGTGAAGGAGCTTGGCCTTCAACTAAACATTCCTCCTCCTGCAAATCTTCACATGCCAGTCCCAGATGTTCAGATAGCAAAGACAATAGCCAAACACAAAGTGCATGTAGAAAGAGCAATAGCCAACGTCAAAACGTTTAAGATAGTGTCTGGTAGAATCCCTAATTACATGTTAGAAAATATAAATCAGATATGGTGGGTGGTGTGTATGTTGTCAAATTTCCAGCGACACAGCATTCAGGCATAGATTGCTGAAGAAACCTCATAGAGACAGCAAAGTGCTGCAGTTAATTCATGGCCATGATTGCTCTCTGCCTGTCACGACAGTTATTACTATACATTTTGTACCCCATTTTTAACCTTTATAAATTATATTGTGAATGTTTTTCTTTTGTAATAAACAATGGCTGACTGCAAATGATAATAATTCAGTCTTAATCTGTATCCCTGTTTTAGCTGCAAGCTCAAACCACTAGCAAGAGGTGCTTTTCCTGCATCTATTGGTGGCCTGTTTGCTGGGAAGGTCACAGATGTTAATGTCAATCCTATCAATCATTTCCAAATCCTCATTTGCCACTTTAGACCAAGCTCTGCAATATACAAATCCTCATATACTTGTCATCAAAATCCAGGTACTCCAACACCACAGTTAGTTGCATGGTTTATCACATTTGGTATATCTATCATTATTTCTAAATCATGAAAACAGCTGCCCGACCATTGCTGTAGTGACAGAAGTTGCATTTCTGTTTCCAGTTTGTAAGTTCACTCCCATCTCAACAGCTGTTACGGGCAGCAGTCTGATGTATCTGCCTCTTGGCTCAGGCTTGTTGATGACTGGGCTGAGAAAGTGCATTTTTGGGGTCTTTACAGAGGTACAGGGTATAGATAAGACCAACGACGGGGATTGTTGCAGTTTACTATAGGCTAAAAATGTTATGGTAATTAGCAAACACTAGCTAGGATGACTTATTGAATGTGACGTTATAAATTCATACTGCTTTTGCCTTTTAATGATTGTAATTAGGGTTGGGTATCGTTTGTTTGTTTTTTACAATGCTGGTGCCAAATCTATACTTTTAAAATGGTACTGGTTTAAAAAAAAAAACAGCGCCTGAAAATGACAATAAAGGTTGTGTTATTTACTGAAGAAACAAAAGAAAAACTTTCAGTTGAACAGTATATTAAAATGTTGAAGTATATTGAAATACATAAATATTAATAAATACAAAAACTAAAAAAATACAAAAATGAAATTTATATATATATATATTTTTTTTTAATGTGATTTCTGAAACCTTATGAAATAATGGCAGCTTAATAAACTAGCCAAATGTGGTTAATCATGCAAATTGCAAGCAAACACTGACAAGCAGTTTATAATGCGGCAAGAGTGACAATTGCCTCCGAATATTAGAATGAAAGGTCAACTTCAGGGTGTCTTGTTCACACTCTCAGAGAGACGCACACAAAAAATACTTAAAACTTTAACGTTGATGGTAGACTCCTGATATCTAGCCTGTGCTACTACTGACATGGGATAGCTTGCAGGGTCAATATCTCTATCACAGCACCATTTCACAAACACTCCCCAATTAGAACTGTACAGACACCTAGTAGAAAGTGCTCAAGACTCAGTGAGCATAGTCAAGCACAAGGGAATGCAGGGTGCTTAGCTCCTCTAGGACCCCTAGAGTAACCACACATGAAGGCTCTACGTCTCCAGGCTGGGGTGCCATATCGTTCCTCTTTCTTGAGACAGCAGGACCCTCCCGAGAGGAATTTGTCGAGGAGCTACCAACACCAAGGTTGATCCAGCCAGTTTGGGGCAATGAGGATCACTGTCGCTGTGCCCTAATTTTGCATGACACCAGGGGTCAAATCTTATCCAGAGGCATAAAGTCTGTATCCGGCATCAGTGGGGAGTGAGCAGCGATGTTTTATTAACAAATTTTGTGGAGGATCACGGACAGATAATCAACTCCTCACCGTCGACCCATCCAAATGATGAGCTCGGATCCCTCTCCCTGGGCAGTATGCCAAATACGCATACTATTCGTCTCACTTTATTATCTGCATGGCGAGCTTGTGAAACATGTACATGAATTAATTCATTCCTTAATGAATTAAGAAATAAATTAAAAGGTAAACATCGATGTTGATGTGTGAGGCACTTTGATTGGGAGTAAAAGAGGGTGAATTTGTAAACGATTTAAAAACAAAAATATCATGCCTGTTTAATATGAACTAAATTAAGTTAAAGAAATAAGTAACAATAAAAATATACATTTAATCAATAAATTCAAAAATCAATGTTGTGATGCACTTTATGTGGAAGTAAAGGGAGGCCTGTTTTTGAACTTTAAAATCAGAAATGTCTTCTGGTTAAAATAAAACCAAACCAAATAAAATGAAATAAATAATGTGGTCAGGCACTTTAAATTGAGGTAATTTGTGGTGAATTTAGTTAAGAACAGAAATTTCAAACCTGGTTAAATTTAATTAAATTAATAAAAAATAATAATTAATGAATAAGATTAACATGAATAAATCAAATCAATATTGCTGAGGCACTTTGAGTGAAAGTAAATGGGGATGAATTTAATTATTTAAAAACAGAAAGGACATGCCTATATTTTCCTAAAATTAATAAATAATCGCTCACAGGTTAAAGTTTTTTTTTTTTTTTTTTTTTTTTTTTTAGCTGATTTAAAACTCTTGTCCTGTTTCCAAGTAATGAAAATTTTAAAATTTGTAAAAAGACATGACATGATTTAAATAGTTTACTTGCAAATCATTTGATTACACCCAACATCAGAGAAACATGAGAATGTGTTTTTTGTTGATTTATTGGAAATTTACTTTATATATAAGAGGGTACATCTCCTGTGTAGTTTACCACTAAGGGGTTCGGATGACAATCAAATTTGGGAAGCTCCTATGGGATTATAATCACATAAACATAAAGCGTCATTTCCAAAAGAGCACGCGGCGCTCAAGAGTCTGTAGTAGAGAGAGAAAAGGCCGTCTATCGCCTCCTGCAGGAGAAAGGAAGAATGACGAGGCTGAGCTGTCCTTTGTCACACCGCGAACAGAAAGATGGCACAGAAAAGGAAAAAACACACAAAAAAGACAAATCCATTTAGAAGTGGAAAGGAACTAGAATGAAAGCTGAGCCTTGGACAAGCGTGTTAGCTGAAGGAAAGGCAAAAGCTTACAGCACCTGGTATTCAGGCGAATTCTCCTCCAAGTACCTAAGCGATCGTCAGCCGTCCAATGGTTGAGCAGAGTTGAGCAGCGATCAGCCAATGGTTGAGCAATGCTGAGCAGAGCTCAGTGCTCAACAGACCAATCATTGAGCGAGGATCGGTAAACGTCATCTAGCTGTATGAGCTGTTTTAAAAATACCAAAAACTGTTTTCTTAATATCAGGTACGTTTGGTATAATTATGTGCTAAGTAATGAATGAAACTCCATATATTTTGGGATAATTTGGCTGATATTCAAGGTTTTACATGATAATATCTCGTCAACGCCGTACTGACACTAACTTTCTAGCTCCGCTTGTTTACATTAAAATAGCTAGGTTTTATCTCTCTGAAATGCGTTTAAAATGCGACCAGACTATTGATTTTACATGTTGAGACGTTGAAGAATGTGCTACTACTGTGTGGACTCGAAATGTAAAGCTCAAATATGCTTTAGGTGTTTTAGAATATCAATCGCGATTAGCATGCTAACGTTAAATGCATTGAAAATGAATGAATGAGCTACCAATCGCCGCTGTAATGACCTGACGATCTCTGGAAATTCTTTAAAAACGTGATCAGACACTCTCGCTCACTTCTTAAGACCATATAGATAGTCTTACAGCAGTGTGGAGTTGAAATTCGATGTGTAAATATGCTTTAGAAGTGTAAACATGTCAACCGCGATTTGCATGCTAAAAACAAGTGATGAATGAATGGGCTGTTTTTGGTTACTACTTTTACGAGGGCTGCAGGGTCTATAAACATGTATTTAAGCCCTCATCTGCTTTTAGTTTTACTCATTTATTAATGTTTTACTGTACCAGATGAAACATGGAGAAGCCTAGACATCGGTGAAGCGTGTGCGACAAGACTTGAAAAGTCCAACCTGACGAGGCATCTGAAGATCCATGCCGTCGCCAGGGAGACCTTTGACTGTGATGTCTGCAGGAAGAGTTGACCACCAAATCATCGCTGGTCAACCATCAACAGCAACACCAGTACCCCAACATCGTTTTGTACCAGCAAGGAGAGGCCAGGCTGCAGTGTACAGAGGCAGCAAAGTCTGTGGCAGAGGCCTACATGGCTGGATCCCAAGACAGCAGAGGCAATGGCCAAGAGGTCCAGGGGTGAGCTGTGGAAAGGTCAGCTAGTCATCGTGTTCGGGAAGTACGCCGGTCAGACCTTCAAGTGGCTTCTAGAAAACGATGTCGGCTGGCTGGTGTGGTTGCTGTTCCAGTACTGCCAGCAGGGAGAGCAGAACGAGCTGCTGAAGTGGCAGAAGGAGCGACTGCTCGCGTACGCCAGAGAGTTCCCTCCTGTCACATGGCACCTTGACAGGAGGTTGAAGGTAAGATAAACTCAGTTACCTTTTAGACCTGAGTAATGATGTTAAGCAGTAACCGGTATTAGTAAAGTATTATTTTATGAGATTATTCTATGGTTGTGTTTTATTTTCTGCAGAAAGAGCAATCGAAGCCCGACCTCTCTCAGCAGGACCCCTACTAAGCCAGCGATGCCGAGATGTTGGTTGCTGCAGGTATAGTAGTATTATGCTGAAATGACTTTGTAGAATGCTGTGGAGCTGCTAGAACTTGTGTTTGTGCCATGTGAAATTCATCGGTATGTTTCGAGCAATGCAGTTGATACATTTTTGTGGTGTTCTCCTCTTCAGAGAGTGTCCTGGACAGGTCCGAGGCATCGGTCAGCACGCAGCTGACCACCTGGGGAGAACTCGCCAGCTCTGTGTGCCAGGACAACAGGCCCGGACCCTTGTCCCTCCGAGAAACCTCGGAGCCCGGTGGCGTCGTGCTGGAGGGCTGGCAGAAGTTCTGGGAGGAGCCGCCTGAATCCGCCCAAGCCGTTGGTATTGCCCCCGCTAACATCAAGTGGCTGAAGACCTACGAGACCTACGGGCTGTTCGAGAGGGCGTCCAGGTACAAGAATGTCAGGGGAGAGATGGCCGAGAGGAAGCTCTTTAAGAAGAAGATGGAGTTCCACCCACCACCACCTCCTATGGCTGTCAAGGGAGCTGTGCCCAACATGCTCTCCTTCTTCACCACCCCTGCCTTCTTCTGGCGCCCGGTTCGGCGTGATGAAGTCATTGATCCGCTGCCCCAACACCAACTGCCCCGCACCGCCAGTGTACTACCTCCATCCAGAACTCTGTAAATAACTGTGTAAATAACGTACCTGTGTGATGCCACTTCTCCTGTGCCATCTCTAGGAGAGAGAAAGAGGCTTGTTTGTTTGTTAGATTGTACTTGAAGCACTTTGAAACACAATCAAACAAACAAACAATTTATTTATATAGTTCAAAAGTTCAAAAAATGCACTTTCCAGTTTTACTTTAGAATGTTCTTGTTTGTTTTTTATTATTATTTATGTTACTCTTAAAATGCACTTTGTAGTATCTTTTTTTTTTTTTATACAAACATGTTCTGGCCTATGTTCAATATCAAGGCCAATCTAACCTCAATCATTTTAGCCTTAATCAGTTCTGATCTAACACAATCAGTTTCCATAACCTTTAAGTGATTGTTCATGTTCAGATAATCTGTGTTTTTGTATGTCTTTGTCTGCTTCATGTTTAACAAAAATTTGCCAAAGATTAGTGACCTGAGTCTTTGGATAATCCTGTTCTTTATTGGGCTTGGGCCTGTGTTATTTATGTGTGCGTGTCCTTGTGATGTTTGTATGTCTGTCAGCTTCCATGTTTAACAAAATGTTTGCAAATCGTTGTCTCTCGTGTTCTCGCTCGTAGATCTGTACCTTGTTGTGGTGAGCGAGCTTTAAACCAAACAGATCTTGTTTACTTGTGTTTTCATGCATTGCCTTTTAAATGAAACACAATCTGGTTGAAAAATAAAAGTTGTAAAAGTATTTCAAGTATTTTGGAGTCTCTGAATGCTTGTGTTTTTTTTTTTTTACACTATCCCATCCCTTTTGAAACCCATCAGAGCAACTAGAAGTCCTTGTTTCTTCTCCGTCACTACCAGAGGTGTGAACACACCCCACCGTGCGCTGGCTGTACCCCCTGGGTGGTCACAAAAATGAGTTCTGTGAACGGCTCTGATGTCTTTGATGATGTGTACACATATTTCTTAATTCAGCCCAAAAATGTAACAATTGCACACTTTTCCACTTGACTATATGAATCTCATCAGCTACATCAACACAAACTATGAAAATAATAAAACAATCAGGATTTCAATAAACTAGGCCTTGTACATGACAATTTCTGTAAATAACACTTTGACCACCAGGTGGCACTATCCATTTTGATCATTTTTGATCCATCCCAGGTTTGAGATATATGTACTTGGGGGGTCATGAGGCGGTCTTCCATCCAAGTACTAACCAGACCCGACCCTGCTTAGCTTCCGAGAGCGGGCGTGCTCAGGGTGGTATGGCGGTAAGCAGGTACAACACTCAAGAGCGAGCTATTTAAAGAAGACACACCGACAGGCCAAAGAGAAACAGACCCTTTTCCACTCAAGTCTTTTAAAAGTCTTCTCTCTTTTTTCACGCTTCCATCAAACATACAGTGCAGCATTTCTGCCATAATATTGATTAACTAGAGAAAAAACAACCATTGGATGTGGGGGTGCTACAGCTGATGTGATTTGATATTTGAAAAGGGAGGGGGAAAAGTTCGCCAAAAGTCAGATTCGAACCCATGTCGATCGCGTCAAAGGGAATATAATAACAAACGCCGTCATCTAATGTTACTCTACAGAATGTGAAGATAAACGGATGCCGTTTGTAATATTGACTAGCACGATCACAATCCAGGTACTCGCACTTTTTAGTGTAGAACAGATGCCGATTTCACCCCCAACAGTTAAACAGTTGCACCCCCCCCCCCCCCCAAAAAAAAAAAAAAAAAAAAAAAAAAAAAACACAGGGGGTGCTGCAGCATATTTAGACAGATTAAACCCCTACAGTCATTCACGATAAAAAAAAAAAAATGGGAAAAAACACAGCAACAAAACTCATACTACACCATTGGTGAGCAAAAGATGAAGAAAAGACTGAAAAACTCACTCGTACCGAGAGAGACTGACAAGGTGATAGATTCATTCATTAACATCTATTCATGCGACCATAGTCACGTGCCTAGAATGCTTTGAATAAATCCCGCCGCTCTCCTGGAACACCGCTATCTGTGACGTCACAGTTCGGAATTAGAATGTTCAGAATCTGCTTTTACAACTCGGTCTGCTCGACTGCAAGTTTCGCTCTGATGTACAAATATTATCTCTGCTTGATTGCACTCTTAATTCAGTATTGAACTGATCCAAGAGTCCAATATATTAAGTTTATAAGTCTGTCTGCAAGATTTTGCCCAGTTATCTAGACTCCAGGAGATTCAGCTGGTTCCCCAAAACAAAACCATGCTGATCACTGCCAGTCTGGTGATGTTATGGTGGTACTCCACCAGGGTGAAAAAGAAATCACCAAAAACAGTGAAAGAGGAGGACAGCAAACAAGTACAGATCACCAGAAAGACAACCAAGAGACAACTGGAGTGGCCTTTCACAGAAGGTAAGCACATTGTGTCATCTCTACATCTGAGCATACGAGTCATTCCTGGTGTCTGGTGCCTTTTGGTATCATAAAATGTAGAAAATCAGAAACTGAAATATATAATTAATATTTAAGCATTTATGAAAATCAGTTTGAAATGTGAGATAAAAAAAAAATCTCCACCCTTTTAGGAACCTATTAACAACAGTAAAAAAAAAAAAAAAAAAACATATGCTTATCTGGTGATGATTTCATCATTGTTTTGTTTTCAGATACAATTCTATAAGCAATTTGCTTACTTTTTATACTATCGATACTCCAAAACTTTGATTGTCTGAATTATTATTATTATTATTATTGTTTATTTATTTATTTTTTTTTGCTAACAATGTGGACAAAATAATGAAAATATATATATATTTTTTTTTTCCTACTTACTTTTTAAATATATATATATATATATATATATATATATATATATATATATATATTCCATAATAGATTGGACATATTGAGGTTGACCATATCAGATAAAATTTAAAAAAATAATAATAATATTTCAGTAACATGATCAAGTTGTTTTCCATCCAAAGAAGTGATGTCAGCTTTATGATTTAACTGTCATTTCTTTTTGCCAGCTTAAATTTGAAGGCAAAGTAGCCAAGATAATAGAGTAAACAATAACTTGAGGGTCACACTAAATTTCGTTAATGTAATTTTTTACAAATCTATATATGCATAGAGAAGTATTACATATAAGTATTAAGTAGATAAGTATTAAACAAGTTTAAACATTTTAATAACAGTAACCATTATTCTGATAACAATAAAGTAGATCTAAAACTGTAACAGTTTCTACCCTCTTCTTCTTTGGACACAGGATCTGAGACTGCCACTACCTCAGCAGCTGACACTGTCCCGGAGACGGACAGTGCTCCTGAGACTAACACTGTCCCTGTGACAGACAGTGCTCCTGAGACAATTGTCGTCCCTCAAATGGACAATGCGCCTGAGAAAATCATTGTCCCTAAAATGTACAGTGCACCTGAGACTGACACTGTCCCTGTGACGCAAAGTGCACCCGAGACTAACACTGTACCTGAGATGGACCGTTCACATGAGACCTTCATCATTCCTGAAATGGACAGTGCACCTGAGAAAATCATCGTCCCTGAGATGGACAGTTCACCAGAGACTAACACTTTCCCTGTGACGCAGAGTGCACCTGAGACTAACACTGTACCTGAGATGGACAGTTCACATGAGACCTTCATCATTCCTGAAATGGACAGTGCACCTGAGACTTACAGTGTCCCTGTGATGGACAATGAGCCTGAGATCATCATCATCCCTGAGATGGACAGTCCACCTGAGACCTTCATCATTCCTGAAATAGACAGCGCACCTGAGACTTACACTGTCCCTGTGATGGACGTTGCACTTGAGACCATCTTCGTCCCGGAGACGTACAGCATGCCTGAGACAAACATTGTCCTTGAGACTGAAAATGCCTCAGAGATAACACTGCCCTTGAGACTGACACTGCCTCTAAGACTTTCACTGTCTACCGGACTCAAACGAACTCTGAGACTGACACTCCCTATGAGACTGGCCCTGCGTCTGAGAATGACACTTCCACTAAAAGTGACACTGCCTGTCAGACTAACACTGCCTCTCCGATTAAGTCTGCTTCTCAAATTGAGACTGCCTCACAGACCGGCACTACATCTCAGACTGAAAGTACATTTCAAACATACAGTACGTCTCAGACTGGCACTGCCTCGAAGACAACACTGCCTCTTTACTTCCAGTGCATCCGAGACTGACACTGCCTCGAAGACTGCCCTTGAATATAAGGAAGGTGCCACAGGCTCTGAGACTGACACTGACACTGACACGACCTCTGAAGCTTCCACTGTCTCTGTCTCTGACTTTGAATATCAGTTGGCCACTGACTCTGAACTGCCAATGGATCTTATCCAGATACTGCTTCTCAGACATCCACTGTCTCTGAGACTGACGCTCCCTGAAGACCTGAGCCCCCTTTAACTTACAGAATCATATTTTTATATGGTGCAATAAAAATATAAATAAATAACCTTTACTTCTACATTTCTTTCTTATTTTCTGTACTATTCTTAGAGGAAGGGAACTCATGCCACAGTAGAGTCCATAATAGGAGCAATGCTAAATGCAATACTCTGTTTCATGTCTGAAATCATTCCACATTAAAAGGCGGTATTTTCTTATTTAACTTATTTTCTTTAAAAAACAACAATGACTGTACAATTAGGTTTGCATTCCAACTGTTTGTTGCTAACACCTGCTAAGCTAAGTACACTGTTAAATAACACAGTAATTATATGGTTTTCAATGATGTTATCAATATTTATATAGCACAGTGCAGTATTAACTATTAACTATTAGTAGATTCCATGTCAAGGTTGTAGCAAATTAGCTCAAAGAGCAGAATCAATATTATATTCAACTAATCTGTTTGTCCATTCAGTGTGATTTCATATCAACTATAAGAAATATTATTTTTGTCACCACAGAAAATAGTGCATGAAGGCATTTAGTATCCAGATCGGCTTGTTAAAGAGACTTCAACTGTGAATTCAGATGTACTACTCTTTACACATAATGTTTTTCACCTAATATATAATAGAGAAGTACTGTATGTGATCTCAGACGCAGCCTGTATTTTGAATGAATTGATTAACTAAATGATGTTATTCACTCATAAAGACGGTTGTTTCTTTTCTGATTGACTCAGTATTTTTAATCAATTTGTTTACTACATTTTTTTTAATTATTCACTCATAAATACAGTGGTTGCATTCAAATATTCCAGCTTCCTTACTATAAAGTGGGCAAAAAATAAAAATAATAATAGTATATAAAAACAGTGGTATGTCTACATAGAAGTATGCATAAATAATACACAATTATTATCAAAAGAAGTACTTATTCAGAGAGTATCCATTTTTTGAAGCAACCAGTAAATTTCTTCTTTCCTGAAAAAAACCATGGTATAATTAATCTGTTGACAGAAGGGTTCAGTGATTCATTTCACTCATTTCATTAGTGAATGAATCAGTGTTTGAAGGAATTGGTTGACTGAATGATTCAGTGATTCACTCATAAAGACAGTCACTTGGTGCCATCCACTGGTGTAAGGACAGATATGCAGTATGTCCTGAGATGTTAATTGTAATTAGCAATTACATACAAATTAATATGTAACATTAACTGTGTGAGAAAAAGTTGCAGAGGGTGAAAGAAAGAATGTTCAGAGTGAAAAATGTTTTTTTTTTTTTTTCTAAAATATGTCTTTCTCACATATATTGTTCGTACCTAAAAATCTAATTTAACATCTCTGACTTTGTCTCTGCACTTTAAATCTACATCGACCTAAAGTTGTTCTCAAACATACATTTCCCTTGTACATTTGATTTACCCCTTGAATATCCTCTCTCATTTTGCATTGCTGTAAAAGTTTAATGTTGTTTGTCTGGCAAAAGTTTTAGCTCTAAACAGTTTCTGAAGGCAGAGGTTAACCTCGGCTATAACAGAGCCTTGAACCCTGCATGTTATAAATACATTAATCAAACACATGACTCACATGGTTGCACAGTATAAAAGTTTTTATTAAACTAAAACACAAACACATACCAGTCTAAACAAACAGAACACACTCACACATGCACAGGTTAGCTGGAAGGTGAAAGGAAGAACCTCCTCTCAACAGAAATCAGGACAGAAGTGGTCAAAAGTGTACGGAAGGCGTGAATGGGAATGTGTGCATTTAAGAATGTAAAATGGGAAATAGCAATACATTTATAAGAAATTTAAAGTGAGAAGGTTCTAGTTTCAACTAGTAACAAAAAAAAAAAAAAAAAAAAAAAAAAAAAAAAAACATAAATAGACTTAAGTAATAATTCCTTACATTTATATAGCTTTACATAGACAGGGGGTATCTCCTCATCCACCACCTGTGTACAGCATCCACCTGGATGATGCGACGGCACCCATAGTGCGCCAGAACGCCCACCACACACCAGCTTACTTATATGGCTGCCAGCCTTTTTATTTTACAAAATTGGAAAAGTCAATCCAGAATACTTAAGACTTAAATACATGATTAATTGTTTCTTCAGACTGAAGACAAAAGGAGCAATTGGGGTAAATACTATTATTAAATTTAGCAAGTTTCTAATTTACCCTGTAGCAATTATTTATAATTTTAATATAGATTTCAACAAATTTAATAGATAAAAAAGAAATTGCCTATAATCTTCCCATTCTATATCACTAAAAAGGTTATGTTATTACAAAAACTCACACAGGCAGCATTTATAGGAAAATGAGATCAATTAATAATTGTACGAACGTCTTTGTTTGACATGGTATTATCGAAAAGACTTGGGTCAACAAATAAGTTAGTGTTACCAAAAATATGAGAGTCTAAAGAACATTTAGGGCCAGACTTTACTAACGGTAGCCTTCAGTGTAACGGATTTATGTGTGGAATGTCAGTCATCTGCGGGGTCACGTGTGCGCTTTTAATGGAACTCTTGTGAGTTCTCGCAGTCACGTGCTCGTCACGGCTCCAGGAAGTTCCCGCAGCACACACACTCACACACAGCTAGCTGTCAAACACTGAATCTTGGCGGATATCAGCTCAAAACAACGGACAGCAAAACCCGAAAATGAACTACAGCATCGCGCAGGACAATGGGATGAAACACATTTGGAATCTGAGCACCGAGGATCTGTGTTTTAGCAAGATTAACGGGAAAAATATGAAAGCTACACACTAGCCAACAACACAGCAAAACACAAGTTTCAGCGTTTCCTCATTTATTTTTGGACTCTTGAAGGATGGAGTGGGACAATTCTGGGACATTTGACGAGAGTCGAGCTGCTTAACAAAGACGTTAACGATCTTTATAACCGTTGCGTTGTTGTGGGTTTGTTTTATTCTGTTTGTTTACAGTTGCTCTGTTAACTTCCAGCAGATTGCACAGTGGTTTTAAATCCTATCGTAGCATTTTTGGGTGATTTGTTTACGTGTGTTTGGTGGTACACAAGAGCTCCAGTATGCATGACGCATACGAACCAGTCCCTATCCTGGAGAAGTTACCCCTCCAGATCGACTGTGTGGCGGCCTGGGGTGAGTCCTGCTCCCTTCCCTTCAGCTCCATCAACACTTTAACACTCATCTGCACCATTCGATGATAATGACTGTATCTCAGAACCCAGTGAGCTGCAAACCTACGGTAGAATTCTCGGAGTTCTTATGGTTGTTCGAATTACCAACATTCTTTTCTCTTTGGCTGTGTGTCAAAAAAAAAAGAGAAGCTGGTCACCTGACTTGGAAACAGGCCTGTGATGTCCAAAACAACAGACAGATCAGCAGGTTTTGAGTCATAGCTGGAGAAAAGACGACAGATATTTGATTAATTAGGCAGCTTATAAGGTGTTGAACGTGTAGTATTATTGTACATGTTTAGAGTTTCATCAAGCAAGTGTACGGGAAGTGAAAGCTCAGTAAAGCACAGTTAAACCAAGTATTAATTCCACATCTGTGAGGTTATGAGGTTGGTCTGTACAGGTACATATTGAGGGTGTGTGGTTATTAGAGCCGTCTAAATGTCTCAATTCCTCTCCAGCTGTCCAGTGGAGTAAAAGTGAAACCTTGAGCAATCTTTGCATGACTTTTAAATGTGCTAAACCTGACCCTCTTAATGTTGTTTGTGCTACAGAACTAGTGCCATCAACTCATTTTTACACGTGTGTCATTGATGTGTTTGCAGATGATTGGCTCCTTGTGGGGACCAAACCAGGCCATCTCCTTCTGTACGGGATCAAGAAAGATGCAGGTGCACTGTTTGTGTTCGCACCTGTGCTTATAACCTCACTCATTTGTCTTTTAATGATAATATTAATAATGTAATTTAATCACAGGTACAAACAGGTTTGAAGTTACATTAGAGAAATCCAATAAGAACTTCTCAAAGAAGATTCAGCAGGTATGCACAGTTCACCCAAATGCTGTCATTATTTACACACCATTATGTTGTTCTGGTATGTCAACCATGAATAAGTCCCACACAGAGCTATCACATGATTTCAAAAGACTATGGAGTTCTTTGGTCCTTTATTGAGTTTAAAACTAATTTTTTTTAACAAACTAGTGTGAAGGTTCTTCAAAAATATTATTGCAATTATTATTATTTATTTATTAACATGGAAGAATGACAGCATACGTCATGAGGGTGGAGTAATAATGACTGTGCTGAACTATCTTTCTGCTCTAATATTTGTTTCTCTGTTTCCTCTCAGCTTTTTGTGGTGTCACAGTACAAGATTTTGATTAGTCTGTTGGGTAAGTATCTTTTCCAGATTTGTATGGTCAGTGACTCCATCAGTTTACATGTGCACCAATAATGTGATTATTTCCAATGATGAAAAGGAATGAATCACAGTGAAATGTTTGATTATTCACCAAGAAGCGTGGTTATTTTTACATCCATTCTTCACACACCCCAATGCACAGCACAAGTGATGAACTCACACGCAGTAAGTGTGTTACTGGCCATCTAATGCAAAACACATTTGTTAAGGTGCGTTGATGGACATGTGAAAGCAGTGCTCCTTGGTTCGTCTGTACTGACAATCACATTATTTTCTGGATGAAGATTGAGCAGAGACTGGTGGCAGCATGTTAGAGTTTAGCAGTTTGTGGAGGGAAACTTCATTCAAGCACAAACACATGCACACTTTAGTCAGAGTGGTTTATATGTGATTAGATGTGTTTACATGCCTGGCCATTACCATTCAAATTGGCATATGCCGCATAATTAACTCCTATTATGAGCTCAAATGCATGAATTTGAACATGAATTTTGTTGGGTTTGCATGTGGTAATTGTTAATCACAATATTGTAATATAATCATATTATGAGGATGCATGTAAAAGAAGTCCCTGTCATATGAGGTGTCATATCGCTTCGTTTGAGGAACTTGTGTCCGAGATCAGACTGATGTGGTGTAAGTGTAGAGCATCTTAAGGAACTGTGTAGTTTCAGTCTCCCCAGCATCAATGGCTTCTTTTGTTTCAGAGAATAACATCCATGTTCACGACCTGCTCACGTTCCAGCAGATAACGGTGCTGTCCAAAGCCAGAGGAGCCACACTGTTTGCCTGTGACCTGCAGGTAGGTGAAACAATCACATTCATTAATGCTTTGACCCAGCGATCACATCTGATTTCTTATTCCTCTCTCTCTCTTTCTTCAGCAGTCCAGCTCAGGCGAGGCCAAACTGCGCATGTGTGTCGCAGTCAAGAGGAAAATCCAGCTGTATTACTGGAAGGACAGAGATTTCCATGAACTACAGGTCTTGAGCTTGGAAACACAGAAATGAAATATTGCTGGGAAACCATAATGTTAGCCTAAATCATGTTCGGTCACGATTGCAGGGAGATTTCACCGCTCCAGACGTTCCCAAGTCCATGGCGTGGTGTGAGAACTCCATATGTGTGGGATTCAAGCGAGACTACTATCTGATCCGGGTAAGGCAGAGAAATGTCGTTCTGCTTGTGGATGTGTAGTTGCCAGTTTTGTCAGAAGAATGTCTGTGTCAGCCAGCAATAGGGCAAGTGAGACCATAAAGCATTCTGTTAATGGAAGCTTGCAGCGCTGTAGGTTTATTAACAGTATATATCAGGTGGATGGCATTGCCATCTGAGGCTGAGACCATATTTTCTCTCAAATCCTGCTGCTAGCTGCATCACAATATGGATTTTTATACACGTATGTTTTTTGGGGGGATCAATCGTGTGACTTTTCTCTTCAGATGGACGGACGTGGCTCAGTCAAAGAACTGTTCCCCACAGGGAAACAGCTGGAACCGCTGGTGGCCCCGCTGGCTGATGGGAAGGTGGCAGTGGGTCAGGATGACCTCACGGTTGTCTTGAACGAAGAAGGCGTCTGCACTCAGAAATGTGCCCTAAACTGGACAGACATTCCTGTTGCAATGGGTATGTGTGATGTCAGTCTTGACAAGCAGGTTTGTCAGGTACTCATTAGCATCTCACCAAACACGTCTGATCACGGGTTCAGTGTGAGGTGTCCAGTTACCATCTTCAAAACAAACATGGCTGGTTTTAGTTTGGAATTCACATTTGTGACCATGCACCACAAAAACAGTCATAAGGGTCAATTTTTTTAACAAAATTTAGATGTATATACTATATCAAAGCTGAATTAATGATATTTTCATTGATGTATGGTTTACTGGTATCTGACAATATTTGTCTGAAATACAACTATAAGAGAATCTGGAATCTGAGAGTGCAAAAAATATCGAAATATTGAGAAAATCTCATTTAAAGTTGTCCAAATGAATTCTTAGCAATGCATATTACTCATCAAAAATTACATTTTGATATGTTTACAGTAGGAAATTTACAAAATATCTTTACTTAATATCCTAATGATTTTTGACACAAAAGAAAAATCTATAATTTTGACCCGTGCAGTTTTTGTTTTTTGCTATTGCTACAAATATACCCCAGAGACTTGAGACTACTTTTGTGCTCCAGGGTCACACATGTGTTATAATAAATTAATTAACTTTTTTTCGGAAACCTAATCAAATAATCAAAAAATAAATAAATACAAATTCTAAATCTCATCTCGGTCGTACATCTACAAGCTTACGGCACATAGCCCCGCAAAAACAAATTGATAACACACCTAACATAATGGTATATCTTTCACCTGATAAACTTAATAATAATAATTGCAAAAATCCACAAATAATTGAACGTCATAATTTTTTTATAACTAAAAGGAAAATATTTGGTTTTAAATTTGGTTTTGGCATCTGTGCCTCAGCACTCCTCAGACCTTACGAACACCCAACATGAACAATCCTCAAATCCTCTGCTCTTTGCATGGCTGCTTTTTACATGTTTTCTCTCGTTTATTGAACTTTCAGCTTGCAATTTAGAGAGTACGGTACTGTCTAACACATTTGACCATTCTTAAATCCATTCGACTGATTTATCAAGTCATGTCTGAGTCTGTGTCCACACGTCTGTTGATCAGAGCACCAGCCGCCGTACATCATCGCAGTGCTGCCCCGCTATGTGGAGATCCGCACCCTTGAGCCCAGACTGCTGGTGCAGAGCATAGAGCTGCAGAGACCGCGCTTCATCACCTCCGCCGGGTGAGACCTAGGACACGTGTCTTCTGTCATTTGTTTAAAACTAGTAATGCCCTGTTGGTGGGTGAATCTGTTTATTGCATGGGTTAGTCAGTCAGCTTAGCAGAAAAGTCTGAATCCGTTTCCAGATGCATCCTATTTGAGATGTTCTTTCTTTCCCTCTGTAATTCCACAGATCAAATGTGGTGTACGTCGCCAGCAATCACTTTGTTTGGCGTCTGGTGCCCATCTCTATAGCCAGCCAGATACGTCAGCTGCTGCAGGACAAACAGTTTGAGCTGGCGCTTCAGCTAGCGGTGGGACACTTTTTCACATCTCCTAAATACTAGACTCAGAGTACACAGAGTTATCACATGCCGAGCGTGCTTTTGTCTTGCTTTCCTCAGAAAATGAAGGATGATTCAGATGCAGACAAGAGACAACAGATCCATCACATTCAGAACCTGTTCGCCTTTAACTTGTTCTGTCAGAAACGCTTCGACGACTCCATGCAGGTGTTTTCTAAGTTAGGCACAGGTGAGTTCATACAGCTGCGATGATACTCATACAAGTACAGAAAGACATGTCCGGTGTGTGATGCATTGCACTAAAAAGATATTTAATTACATACAAATAAAGACAGAAATTTATGTATTTGAAATGCATATAAAATACAACGTTTGGATTACACAGCTTTAAAATAAAATGGAAGATTTCCTTTAAAAAAATTTTTTAACAGCAATAAAATCCCATTTTTTTTCAATATCATGCATTTAAATTGTTTTAGGTATTGCTTGTTCCACAGCTAGCTGTATTTTAAACATACGCATGCTATTTAACTAAATTAATTCTAAGCAGTTTGAATAAAATATGATTAAATAAAATCAAATAGATTTATATAGCTGATTATTATAGAGTGCAAAAATCTTACCTTTTTCTTTATGTATGATTGATAAATATGCATCACAAGTTTGTTAGTATTGTTTCATGTTAAATCTGTGCAAATGGAAAGGATGTGCGATTAAAACACTTTAATCTTAAATTAACACCTTTTTGAGGTGAATAACTTGCCAAATATGTTATTGATTTGAATTGTAATTTTTAAAAGTATTTAAGAGCTACTCTCTGGTGGGCAACCGACTGGTTTAAATCAATGCCAGCCAATCAGACTGGACTTATGGAAAGGTCTTCTCATCATTGTGTGCGCTGTAGAACAGATGGTCTGTGCTCTTGTTGTCCGGGGCCGAGTTACTTGATGTAGTCCACTAGAGACTGCCATTGGACCAGGAAACAAAGATCCACAAAGATTCTGCAGTGATGACGTATTTTTGTAGTCCGACCCTGGGTCCTTCAACAAAACCCCTATAGGATTTATTTTGTATTGGCTTCTAAAATGAGTTTGTGTCGTGAGCAATAAAAAAAACGTGATCGTATTCACAAATGAACAACTTTTGTGGATTTTGAAGTCTAAATGCTATCTCCTGTAAATGCTAGTGTTCTTGTAGCTCAAGTGGTAGAGCACTGCGTTATAAAGTGCAAAGTTGTGGGTTCGATTCCCCGGGAACACATGATAGGTAAAATATATGGATAAAAGCGTCTGCTAATTGCATAAATTGAATTTAATCTCCAAAAGTAAAAAGCTAAAGAGTTCTGCACACAAACTACACCATGGTCACATGACTAAAGCATCACCAAGCTTTCAAACTTTATTAAAATAAAAAAACCATCTTCACTCTGTAAACACAATGAGACTGAAAGTGACTAGTAAGGAGATGGGTATAGTCCCATTCAGACACTTGCTAACACACTCTTTTTTTTTCAAGTAAAAGGTTTAAAAATCACAAGTTGGTCATACTAATATATTTTATTTGGTCGAGCAATCTGAAAGTATCCTGAGCTTGTTCAACACAAACTCCACTGACTTCAGGATTTGCTCTTGTCTCATATAGATCCCACTCATGTCATTGGCCTGTATCCAGACCTGCTCCCCTCTGACTACCGGAAACAGCTGCACTACCCCAACCCTCTGCCCACGCTGTCTGGAGCCGAGCTGGAGAAAGCCCACCTGGCCCTCATCGACTACCTGGCACAGGTACTCACCGCTCATCAGTTTCACACCGAGCGTTTTTAACTTCTTTCTTCATCTTGTTACGATTGTCTCTGCGTTTCATGTGATAGAAACGCAGTCATCTGGTGAAGCAGCTGAACGACACGGACCCCTTCGCCACCTCTCCTCTCGTGGAGGGGACCCCCACCATCAAGAACCGCAAGAAGCTCCTTCAGATCATCGACACCACGCTGCTCAAGTGTTACCTCCACGTAAGGCCTGCAGATCCTTCTCAAAGTGCAGACAGAAAAGGAGCCTCGATTGACTAAACTATTGTTGAATCAAACTGATATTGAAAATACAGTATATCACTATAACCAGTTTTTTTAATCCACAGACCAATGTAGCTTTAGTGTCGCCTCTCCTGCGTCTGGAGAACAACCACTGTCACATAGAGGAGAGCGAGTATGTGCTGAAGAAAGCCCACAAATACAGCGAACTCATCATCCTCTATGAGAAAAAAGGCCTTCATCGGAAAGGTGTGCTCCGTGCATCTAGATTGTCATATGACTGTTTGTGTGTCCTCCTGTAGTCTCCGTTAGGAGTGTAATCTCTGTGTGTGTCCTCAAGCATCTGAATATGATTTGGGGGGCTCTGATCAGCTCGTGTTTACAGAGATGCTCTAATCAAGTCCTGAGCTGTTTTGCTGAGGTCGTGCCTCACAGAAGAGATGATGAGGAACAGGCCGTGTGGATCCACACTTATTTATATACACATCACTTTCACGAATACGCTCAGATTCATGTTTGCATGCTAGCACTGACAGTTGTTTTCTATTGGTTTATTAGTAACGATATTTCTGTCGTTGAGCGGTTAAAGTTTCAGTTACAAATCCAGTTTTTAACATGCATTTGAAAAGCTTATGAACGCTTTTGTTTTTAGTATAACCACCAGTTTAATTGAGGAAGTCTGTACAAACGGACTGATTTGTTCCCACATCAGATGCTGTATTGCACTGTATGTTCTGTAATAGAGCGGATATGTTAACTATTCATTGTCAGAATGTGATTTTACATCACCAGTCTTTCACACAGCTCAGAGCTCATCTAAAAATGCGTAAACATTTAGCCTTGTGTCATCTCCCTCATTCAGTCCAGTAGACTTACAGGAGTGTGATTGTCCAGCTCTGCAGGTTCTGCTGGATCAGTCCACCAAAGCCAACTCTCCTCTGAAGGGGCATGAGAGGACCGTTCAGTATCTTCAGAGACTGGGTGAGATGACCACACGCATGTCCTGCACGTATAGTCTAAGTGGTTAACTGCTGTATGTGAGCACATTGAAGCTTAGTATTTGTTTGAGCTGCAACATTTCAGCAGATATTTGGAGATTCCCACCTAGAGCTGCTTGATTATACCAAATAAAAGCAAAATCGCGATATGGCTTAGTGCAGATATTAAACAGCTGTTTTAGTGAAGCGTGGCACTGTGTTCATTTACACAAGAGCAGATCTTTATGTGCTGCTCCACATGAGCTCATCGCATTGAAGGGAACTGGTCACATATAGAAATCAAGACTTTAATATAGTGATTTCACTTTTGTAATGTAAAATATAATGTAAATTCCAGTAAGAGTGCAGCACTCTCATGTCCATTTAACACTCTTGAACGTTAAAACCCATTTATATAATCCAGATCTGTTTCTGTTCAGGTGTGGAGAACCTGGGCATCATATTCGAGTTCTCGCCGTGGGTTCTGAAGATTTGTTCAGAAGATGGACTGAAGGCGAGATCAACGTGATCTGCTTGTATTTAAATCAACTCTGGTCATTGTGAAAAGCTTGATTTTTGTATTGATTTTTATTTTTCTTCTTCCTCCAGATCTTCACTGAGGACCTGACGGAGGTGGAGACTCTGCCCAGGGACAAGGTGCTGAACTTCCTGAAGGAGGGCTTCAAGGAGCTGGCCGTCCCGTACCTGGAGCACATCATTCACCTGTGGGACGAGACCGGGCCTGAGTTCCACAATGTTCTGATCCAGCTCTATCTGGAGAAGGTGCAGGGCCTCATGAAGGTGTACCTCAACACCCTTCCTGAAGGTCAGACGCGCAGCGAGCAACAGAAGTAGATTCAGTCTGTCTGCAGCAGCAAAACTAAAGAATGTTTTCTGAGAGTCTGTGGTACTTCACTAGCAGTGCTCTTCACTAGTACTATACATACTGAATAAACCCTTCATTAGCAGCACGATTGTTCTTTCCGATGGAAATGATGACACAACAACATGACAAGAGTTATAATTTGTGTAAAAATTGGTAGCTGTGGGTGTGCGCTAGACAGGGTCTAAACCGAAGACTTCCCGTCACGATGAATTGAAGGCCAAGCGCGCGGTGTTGTCTGTGTCCAGGTGTTCCAGCTGTGGCGGCAGGAAAGGAGGCGGGAGAGCTGGGAGAGTACAGGAACAAGCTTCTGGCGTTTCTGGAAGTGTCCAGCTGCTACGAGCCAGAGGCACTCATCAGTGATTTCCCGTTTGACGGTGAGTGTACAGGTCAGGGCCACACACGAGGAGATCTAGAGATCAGACTGGATGACGAATGCTGTTCCTGTGCTGCCTCCTCTGGGTCTCTCAGGTCTGTTGGAGGAGAGGGCTCTTCTTCTGGGTCGGATGGGCAAACATGAGCAGGCTCTCTTCATCTACGTTCACATTCTCAAAGACACACGTATGGCTGAAGAGTGAGTACCGCTCTGCACAGACCCCTAGCCCTCTTCTGCGTCACAGAGACAACAAGAAATCAAAGAGAACCCTGTTGGAAGAGTTACTTCACCCAGGAATAAAAATATGCCTGTTTTACTCGCCCTCAAAGCATCTAAGCTGTATATGACTTTCTTTTATCAGACAAATTCAGTCTGAGTTGTATAAAAAATAATTCCAAGCGTTATCACTGCAGTGGGTGGGTGTTTCAGACGTTTGAAAAAAGTGCACACATCCATAATAAAATGAATAAAGGGGATGAATAAAGGCCTCCTGTAGCGAATCAATGCGTTTTTGTTAGAAAAATAGCTATATTTCAAATGTAATAAACACTTCTCTCTTACTTCATCTAACTGTGGTACATATTTTATCATGGATGTGTGCGCTGTATTTGACGTCTTGAGGACTGTTGAACAGAAACACTCACCCACTGCGATGATAACACTTGGAGTAGCCAGGACTGTTTCTAATATAACTCAGAGTGGATTCGTCTGAAAGAAGAAAGATATATACACCTAGGATGAGCAAATCACAGGCCAACTATCATTTTTGGGTGAACTAACCCTTTATCACACACTCCTGTCCTTATTCATCAGTGCACATTATTCAAAAAGAAACAAATCTAATCTACTATAAAAGCGGTTCCTCCTAGTCTTCAGCATGGTGTGTGTTAACCAAGCTTTTAACTTAACATCGGCCTCCATGTTTCTGTCTAAAAGCTTCTTCAGAAGTCCTCCACTGCAAACTCTCGTTCAAGTCTGACTCCATTCGGTGTGAAACACCTGTCTTATGATTTGGGGTTTTTGTTTCACCTACCAATTCCCCCCCAAATAAGTTTCTTTATCTTGTTGAATATTTCCTGTTGACAGTATAGTGAAAGGGAAGCTGGCTGTAAACGGTGTTCAGACTGTGTTCTGTGTTCTGGTCTTCCTCAGGTACTGCCACAGTCATTACGATCCATCAGCAAACGGCAAAAAAGACGTGAGTGCGCGCTCATTCGAGTGGTTTTCACTCTCACATTGCAGCTGTTGTACAGTCTGGCTTGTACTGTATCTTTTATATTGCAACAGTCCCGCAAGGATTTAGTGAATCCTTACAGAATAATAGCTTGCATTTCAGTGCAGTATATACAGTATTTATTGACACTGATTATATGCTTTTCATTTTAAACGTTTTAAATTATGATTTCACCTTCTACAAATTTTAACCTGCAGGCTGAGGGGGTGTAAAAACAGTGAGTGAATGTGTGCAGCTGGTGAACCCGTCCAGTGTAATGTGTAATGAGCTGCCGTGTGTCTGTCTGTAGGTCTATCTGTCCCTGCTGCGCATGTATCTGTCTCCTCCAGACGTGCACTTCCTCGGGCCCATTAAGATGGAGCTATGTGAGCCACAGCCGAACCTCCAGGCGGCCCTGAGAGTCCTTCAGCTGCACCACAGCAAACTCAACACCCCCAAAGTGAGCCTCCACCAAACACTAGCAGTACCATAGGCCTTCAAACACCCAGAGCATCATAGCATCCGCATATCAAATCTCTGAAATACACCCAGAACACTCAAGCATCACAACAACATCTGCATGTTCTCGCCAAACCATGATAGTTTCCTTTCCTCAGCTGACTGAGAGTGACATACTGAAGAGCTGCGTGTTGTACGCTGTTCATGTTCCTGTTGAATTTAGTTCCTCTTTCCTCTGAACTGTTGAAGTTCCTTTTTTTTTAAGGATGTCAAACAAGCTGAAGCCATCTGACAGTCAGGTCCATGACAGGCCGTCTCACGCCATTTCTCTCTGTCTCTTTCTCTCAGGCCATAAACCTGCTGCCAGCGAACACACAGATCCGAGAGATCCAGGTGTTTCTGGAGAGTGTGCTGGAGGAGAGGGCTGGGAGGAAGCGCTTCGACCAGGTCCTGAAGAGCCTCCTACAGGCCGAGTTCCTGCGTGTATGTTCACTCGCTTTAAAAGCTGTAGTCAGTGTTTTCAAGATACTGGTGACTGCTTCATTATGTCAGATTACATAAGAACTTGAAAAATCACTAGATGTTGTTTCTAGATGCAGTACTTCAAAACTGCTAAGCTGTTAAATGTTGAATAAGAAACATCACTAATTTGAGCGAATAGCCCATCTGTAACGCTTGAGTGTGTTTGGTCCGTGTCAGGTGCAGGAGGAGCGTATCTTCCACCAGCAGGTGAAGTGTGTCATCACAGACGAGAAAACCTGCAGGGTGTGCAAGAAGAAGATCGGAAACAGGTGCGCTTCATGCTAGGATCTCACTTTACTGCAGTAAAGCATTCGCCTGTACACACCATGCACAAGTCAAGCACTTGGTTTTCTGAAATGTAAAAGTGCGTACTTTAGTGAGTAGCGAAAGACATTAGACCACCATACAAACATTATAGTAGCATTCATATATTGCTTTAGAATATAATTCACAGCATGTTTAAGATTATAAAAAAGCTACTTATATTCTAGAAAATACGGCACCATCGATTAGCAAGCAAGATTTAGTTTTTGGGCTGTACTAGAATAGGTTTCAATGCTTAATTGTTACAAAAAAAGCATTATTTTTCATAAATGTTACATTAGTGCAGCACCTCTCTCCCCAGTCCGTCTCAAACGCCTGTTTACTTCCTGTTTCAGTGAAGCCCTTCCTTCTGAAACACTAAACTTCTACGAGGTGTGTAGGTGTAGGTTCAGGAATTTCACTTTTAATGGCAATGGATAGGTTCTTTTCATTGCCATTAAAGTGAAATAACTGAACATAAACATAGCAGGTTGAGAAAAATGCTCATTTTAGAAGAACATTTCAAATAGCAACAGCCAACATTACAGCATATGGGTCCAAACTATAAATGTTTCTTTTATGCCATGAATCATTAAAGTTCATGTTCCATAGAGACCGTATTTTGTCAATTTCGGACCATAAGTAATGTATATCAAAACTTCATTTTTGATTAGTAATGTGCATTGCTAAGAACTTAATTTGGACGACTTTAAAGATGATTTTCTCAATATTTAGATTTCTTTCACCCTCAGATTCCAGATTTTCAAATAGTTGCATCTCAGACAAATAACAAATCACACATCAATGGAAACTTATTTATTCAGCTTACAGATGATGCATAAATCTCAATTTAAAAAATTTACAAAAATGTCAGGGTCACAAATATTAAATAACGAGTCTGTAAGACCCATCCAAAACCAAGCCACCATACAAGCATCATCTGTTTATACATCATCTGAATAAATAATGTTTTCATTGATGTATGGTTTGTTATGATCAGACAATATCTGGCCGAGATCCAACTATTTAAAAATCTGGAATCTGAGGGTGCAGAAAAAAATGGTCAAAATGAAGTTCTTAGCAATGCATATTACTAAATAAAAATGACATTTTGATATATTTACAGTACAAAATATCTTCATAGAACATGATCTTTACTAAATATCCTAATAATTTTTTTCTTAAAAACAAAAATCTATTATTTTGAGGTATATAATGTATTGTTGGCTATTGCTACTAATATACCGACTAATATAAAGACTGCTTTTGTGCTGCAGGGTCACATTTTATTTCTGTGTCTTTTTGTCCAGTGCCTTTGCCAGGTATCCTAACGGCGTGGTGGTTCACTACTTCTGCTGTAAAGATCGCGGCGTGTGTCCAGAGGAGTAGTGATCCTGCAGACGGGAGACGCCAAACACACGAGCACAGAGAGCTCAAACATGAACACACAGACAGCACACGCCACTCTCTCTCTCTCTCTCTCTCACTCCTTCCAGTGGATGGCAAAGCCCACACGTCTGTCTGAAGAAATTAATCAACTTCCAAAGTAAAAAAAGAGACTAAATTCAGATTTATTAAGTGTGTTACTTTGAAAGCTTCATCTAAATACACAACACAGACCACAGAAGCGCTTATTTCCTCACTTCCCACCTTTTCTTCTTCGTGTACAGTGTACCTTTTCATTCATCATGACGCTTTGTCCAGTGCCTTCAGTGGAGAGCAAAGGCCTGTGTTTGTGTGCCCCTTCAGGTGCTCAGGACTGTTAGCTTGAGATGAAATCAGACTCCAGATAAAACACACACAGCGCAGGAGAAACAGCTGGATCAGTTACACTCAGATACTGCTGACACCCATTTCCACAACTTATATACTCCCATTTAATCACGAGATATATACTGTGATTACCGAATATAGACAAATACTGTATCTTTTAGCAATACGGTCATTTACCAAATGCATTTACCAGTGTAATACTGTAATTTTACCACAAAGTTGCGATGTGGTATATTACTATATTATTAAAAATACAGTATTTTTCTGTTTTCTGAAATAATTCAGTTACGGTAACTGGCTTGCCAGTATTTTACTGTTTTTCTGCTGTGGGCTGTCAGAGTGAAGGACGAATGCTTCCTCTAGTTCCTAAGATGACTTGTTTACGGCTAGACGTCTGTATGTGTGTGTGTTTTAATGAAGGCATTGTGTAATGCTTCGAGTGGTTTGGGTTGTAGGAGGTTTTGGAGACTCTACAATCACTGTAGCATGCCACTTTTTCTCTTCTGCTTTCTTGAGTGGCTTTAATTTATTATTAACACGCTGTCTTTACTGTCAGGAATGTTTCACCTATGTGTGCAGTCGTGCCGTTCAGACGGACTGCAGTGTTTGTCTGGCTTTCTAACACTGTTGTCAGATGCTGGTTACCTGTAAACCATGAGCTCAACTGTTGCTCAAACAAAGGCACGGTCACTTACATCGAACCTCTGTAACAGGCCTGAAATGTGTTGCTGGATGTGATTGTACAGATTGTACATTAAATCTGAGGTGGGAGACAAATCTAATAAACCTGCATCTCTTACAGTATGTGCAGTGTGATTTGTTGAACCTGAGTAACAGATGACAGAGTATCATGAAGACCTGGATCATGAGAAGAATCACTACAAACACAGACAGATCCTGTCAAGAAACTCCTAGACTATTCACTTGTTTCTTTGATTTTATTATTATAGCAACATTATAGATCCCATTACAGTTTTTATTAATATTTAGAGGGTGGGTGTTTCAGACGTTTGAAAAAAAGTGTGCACATCCATAATAAAATTAATAAAGGGGATGAATAAAGGCCTCCTGTAGCGAATCAATGCGTTTTTGTTAGAAAAATAGCTATATTTCAAATGTAATAAACACTTCTCTCTTACTTCATCTAACTGTGGTACACATTTTATCATGGATGTGTGCGCTGTATTTGACGTCTCGAGGACTGTTGAACAGAAACACTCACCCACTGCGATGATAACACTTGGAGTAGCCAGGACTGTTTCTAATATAACTCAGAGTGGATTCGTCTGAAAGAAGAAAGATATATACACCTAGGATGAGCAAATCACAGGCCAACTATCATTTTTGGGTGAACTAACCCTTTATCACACACTCCTGTCCTTATTCATCAGTGCACATTATTCAAAAAGAAACAAATCTAATCTACTATAAAAGCGGTTCCTCCTAGTCTTCAGCATGGTGTATGTTAACCAAGCTTTTAACTTAACATCGGCCTCCATGTTTCTGTCTAAAAGCTTCTTCAGAAGTCCTCCACTGCAAACTCTCGTTCAAGTCTGACTCCATTCGGTGTGAAACACCTGTCTTATGATTTGGGGTTTTTGTTTCACCTACCAATTCCCCCCCAAATAAGTTTCTTTATCGTGTTGAATATTTCCTGTTGACAGTATAGTGAAAGGGAAGCTGGCTGTAAACGGTGTTCAGACTGTGTTCTGTGTTCTGGTCTTCCTCAGGTACTGCCACAGTCATTACGATCCATCAGCAAACGGCAAAAAAGACGTGAGTGCGCGCTCATTCGAGTGGTTTTCACTCTCACATTGCAGCTGTTGTACAGTCTGGCTTGTACTGTATCTTTTATATTGCAACAGTCCCGCAAGGATTTAGTGAATCCTTACAGAATAATAGCTTGCATTTCAGTGCAGTATATACAGTATTTATTAGCAGGTGAAGAATCAATACAAACACAGACAGATCCTGTCAAGAAACTCCTAGACTATTCACTTGTTTCTTTGATTTTATTATTATAGCAACATTATAGATCCCATTACAGTTTTTATTAATATTTAGATATTTAATAGTTTCTGTTTTCATTTTAAAATTAATGTTTTAGTATGTATGTGTGTATATATATATATAAATATATATATATATATATTATTTTTAAAAATGTAAGTTAATTTTAGCTGTTTTAATATGCCAACTTCATGAAAATTAGCTGTTTTTTTTATAAGGAATGTTTTTATTTTTATTTTTTTTAAAAAAAGAAAAACATTTTATTTTTTACTTTTGTTTTGTTTACTTTTTGTTGTTTGTTTTTGTCATATTTTTTTGTAATCATTTGTTTTGTCTATGCAGTTTTCATCCATTTTTATTTCAGTTTTAGTTTCATAGACTAAATAAAAATGTAAATTCAGTTGTAGCTGTAGTTTACAGTGTTTGGGGAGTAACTAATTACATATAACAAAGTTACAAAATAAATATAACTAATCTGTTACAGCAACAGGATTGATTTCTTTTCCCCAAAAAAATATGAGACATCAATGTTTCAGGAGTTTAGGAAACAGATACATGCTTATTCAATAACATTTATGATAACATACATTTATTTTACATTTATTTTTGTACTCTTAATGTAAGTGATAGAGGATTCTGAAGGTCTGACATTATTCAGTGTATTACTCTATGGTTAACCCTGTCTGCTTTACATATTTGAAAATGAATAATGGGGAATTTAAAAAAGTAATCCAAAAGTAACCAAATGTAATCCGTTACATTAATAAAATCATTGAAAGTTACACTGCTTATTATAATCTGTATAATCTGTAACCTATTGCATTCCCAAAGTAACCTTCGTTAATTTAGTATAATAACCCTGATTCTGAGTATAATTGCAACTCTGGACCAGTAAGTGTATGTTGTGTAACTGGCAATGACCGGGTCTCACACCAAACTCAAACGCTAAGGACAAGCTGACAAATCAACGGCGCATGCTACAAAACACAGACACATCCTGCCACACTATATGAGTCCCTCCACACCTCCTGATCAGACCGGCCCAGATCTCACTTATCTGACACTCTGAATGTGAACTTTTGATGGCACCATCAGGTCCTCTCTCAGTGTTTCTTGTGTTTGGAGGCTGCTGCTTGTGAGAATGTCCACGCTCCAGCGCAGCAGATGTAATCCTGGGACACTAGGAGCTGACTCTACCCTAATGAAAAATAAATATACTAAAATGTATTTGAAATACATTTATTTCTTGCTAAATGCTACAATACATTTATTTATGGACTTGGAAAAAATACCCTTCATTGTACTTTTGGTATACTAAACTGGTATACTTAAAAGTCTGCTGAATTGTAAACAAATCATCATCCTTGATGCACTTTAATTGTGCTGAAGTAGTGCTGGAGTCCAGTTAAAGAAATGCTTCAGTGGAACTGCTGCAGGTATGCGTCAGGTACACTTTAAATATCTTGTGTTTAAAGACTGATATTATTCAAAGATCATACAGTCCTCGTCAATAGTGACATCAGAACAGATTTAGGCTTAATATTCAGAAAATGTGCATTAAGTAGTACTCCAAATAAAGCTGAATTATAATTTTTATATAGCTCGAGCAGTATGTCAGTAAATATGTTAATAGATTTGATAAGAAATAAATGTATGTTTTTTACAAGGGAAGTCAAGGGCGACTTAAAAAAGAAATTATTTCAGTGAAACAGTTAAAACAGTTAATTTCCCTTATTAAATGATGAACAATTGTAAGCAATAGGACTTTGAAGTGAACCGAACAGTGAAATCCTGTAATTTCACTCACATTTTATGGCCTTTCACTGAAATAACAGTAAAAAAAAAAAAAAAAAAGTGAACGGACGAGAAAGTAGAAGGGTAAGTGAGGAATAATTATTGGTAAAAAATATTATGTTTTCAAAGGACAATTTCATTTGCATAAAGTATATATATATATATATATATATATATATATATATATATATATATATATATATATATATATATATATATATAAAACAATCAGTTATGTACAAATGGGTCTTATATTACATCTTGTGGTGTAATATAAAGTAATATTTACTGGATTATTTTCTTGTGTGTATGGCACCAACCACCTTCCATATATCGGTATTTACTGTATTAGTACTTCGTGATGAACTTTGATTCATCATGGGACTTTCTCTTTATGTTTCATGGTAAATAACACATTTTAGGAACTATTTTAGGAACTTAAAATGTTAATAAAAAACTAGGTAAAACTAGGTGGTGTCTTCGAAAACAGAAGACAGGAATTTCTGCACACTTGAGCAGCAGAGGAGAAAGCGAGAAATAAAAGGAGATCTTTGTGTGTGAAACAGGGCTTTTGGCAGCAGGCTTGTGAATGCCAGCTGAGGCTCTGAGAGGATCAGGAGCTTCATCTGCTGCGTTCTGGAGCCTCCAGGATCAGGTGGGTCTTGTTTATCCCTTCAGCTTCTCGAGGAGTGAGAGAAGAGTGGAGAAAATCACCGTCAATCAATGCATTTCATGAGGCCTTCTGCACAGAGCTGATGTGAAGAGCTGAGCTCCAGCGGACCCACAACATCACCACAAACTCTGCTCTCAGTTCATCAACAGCAGCTTCATGTAAAAGTGCAGTCTAGCAGAGACTAATGTTTTAAACCGATAGTTCCTGTTCTGGATGTTGATTGGGTAATACAGCATCAGTACTGCTTAAATACACCGAGCTGGTGTAGAAAAATCCACTTAAAAAATCTTACAAATGGAGCTGATAGTATTTAATCAATGAACCATTTTTCCATTCAATTTGTTTATTGTTTCTCCATGTTTCTTTTTGTTTTTGACATCAGCACTGTATATCCCTCTTTAAAAAGTTTCCATGATTCAAATGCCTGGCTATTTTCTCTCAGATATCAGTGAGACCATTTCAGTACACATCGTTTATGCAATGTTTATCTAATCTGGAAAGCAGCTGCGGTACGTTATCAGATCTGTTGATGGGCTGGAATGATCTCACAGGAGAAAAGAGAGTGGTCTCGGACCGCCAGAGCTGTGGATGTGCACTGACCTGTAACCTGCACTGATTCAGACTGCAGAAGTGAAGAAGGGATCCTTCTGCGTTCAGCCTGGAGAACAAAACACTAATGAGCTGCTGGAGGAGAGAACTTTGAGAAGTGATGTACTTTTGAATAGAATAGAATAGAATAGAATAGAATGGAATCTGAAATCTTTATTGTCACATGATGGAAGCACTGGCTCTTGTTGTATTTACAAGTTGTATTTGTTGTATTTAAGGCTTTTTGCAGTTTTGGTTCAGATTTGTACAGTCATATTGATACAAATGCCATGTAACCTTTCATATATACATTTTTTTTTTTTTTAATGAAATGAATACTTTTGTAGTAAGGACACATTAAATTAATCAAAATATTTTTTATTTTCAAATAAATGCAGTTTATTTATTTTCTATTCACAAGGAGTCCTGAAAAAAAAAAAAACCTTGAGACAGCACATCTGTTTTAAACATTGATAATAATCAGAAATGTTTCTCGAGCAGTAAATGATCATATTTTCATGATTTCTGAAGATCATGTGACACTGAAGACTGGAGGAATGATGCTGAAAATACAGCGGAGCATCACAGAAATACATTACATTAGAAACATTCAAATATGAAAAAACATTTTTGCCTTGGTGAAAATAATTCATTGAAACATTTAGCAAATCTTGAATTGTAGTGTTTATTTGAACTGCTGATCTGTTAAGCGTTATTGTTTGCTGACGTCATTAATATGCCTTTTATACAGGATAGTGTACAGTATATTTAATTTAACATAAAATTAACCTGATATTAGACGAAATAATTTTAGAATATGTTATAAATATAATGTTATCAATAAACTACAAAAGCATTCTGACTTACTATAGTCACTTTTCCAATGATAGCTATTTAAAGCTAAATTTGCAACACTACCTTTTTACTACTTCAACTTCAATTTTTATTATTAGTATTATTATTATTATTATTTTTTTTGGCAACAAGGATACAAAATTGTGCTGTGAATGCCTTTTGAATGTCATTGTGTATGTCATGTTTAGCTTGACCTCTCTTGGTTGTCAATTACATGCATCTGAATCACCCACCATTTGTTAAAAAAGAAAAAAGAAGGTTCTGTTTAACGAGTTTAAATGATAATGTCATGATAATGATATGCCAAAACACGTCAGTTTGTTTTAACACTGCAGTGTGGCGCTGATGATCTGTGCATGATCACAGTGCAGCGATGCGAGGAGCGGCGGGCTCTAGGACCTGAGTGAAACCAGCCACAGAGCCGCTCTCAGACCAGCGCCAGAGAGAGAGAGAGAGAGAGAGAGAGAGAGAGAGAGAGATCACTGCGCACGGCTTCATCATCATCATCATCCTCCTCATCTCCGACAGCGCAGAACACACGGAGCTCAGAGCCGCTCAGGATGCGCAGGATTCGGGCCAACGCCATCCTCATCCTCACCGTGGCCTGGATCCTCGGCACCTTCTATTACCTGTGGCAGGACAGCAGACCTTCCTCATCCTCCTCGGGCTCCCAGCTGAAGAACCACGGCAGGCTGGAGGAGCGCACTCTTCCTCTGATCGTGAGTGACGAGGAGGATGATAATGATGATGATGATGATGATGATGATGATGATCACTGCTGTGATGCATGCGCCTTTCCATGTTCTGGTGTGTGTGTGTGTGTGTGTGTGTGTGTGTGTGTGTGTGTCAGCGTGATGTCAGGTGCATGTAAGAGGCTTTTCCTTAATCCAGATGCAGGTGTGTGTGTGTGTGTGTGTGTGTTAGAGAGAGAGAGATCCATGTTTCCTTTGTTAGGATTTAACCTACTAAAAACCCTCGTAACCAATCCAATAGAAATCTCATTATCATGTGTTCTGGATTCACACTTAGGATTTCGATTCAAATGTGGAACTAGTTCTAACAGATTCTATTGAGTATTTGATTACAGATGCCAGCATTGCAAAAACTAGATCATGTAATTAAACAGAAAATGTTCAAACTTAACCCTGTGTAGCCTGATACATGAAATAATAGTCATAAATATCCACAGTTTTGAAACGACAAAATATAGATAAGACTGAGTTTGCATGTGTTTCTGGTTGAGGATCATATTTGACACATCGTGCTCATCTAGTCAGAATACGAAGGAAGAACAAAACGGTTCAGTTTTATTCAGAAGTACAAAAAAAAAAAAAAAAAAAAAAAAGTCATTTGGTGCAGATGTTAATATATTTATATGACCAAAAGTACGATGAAATTCTGATAGCCCGTTATCTTTATAATACTGACATAACATTATATAATTATCATAAATATGTTGATTGTGTGCAACCGGTTTTTGATCATGTCGATCATTTAGAGGTCTTAGGAACTCAATACAGGAGGCTTTATTAATGTAAAATACTACCCAACCTGACTGAAGCGGTGTGGATATTGTTGAAAGATCTGCTTAACTCAGATTCATAATGACAAGAAGTGAAATGAACAAGACAGGAATGATTGTGAGTCATCGGTGCTTTACATCTGTTTGTTGTTTGTTTTGCTCCTCACAGTTTGACTCCACAGTCATCAGGTAGAGCACAAACGCTCCACTTCTCAGACGTCTGCTGGCATGCAAAAACAATGTGTAATATGCAAACTATCGTGTTTTGGATTCAAATGAACCTCTACCTGCAGAATAGTCAGAGAATCAGTGCACTGAATGAAGATCAAACATCAGGAGAGGTGTCCTGAGCTCCATGTTAACAGAGCATCAGTGTATAAAGCCCCAGAACACATCAGTGCTCTCTATCTAAACCTGAGCAGAAAACCACACGTCTGTCTAAACACATGGTGTCATGATCATTACACTACGTGACTGATTCCCCCTGATATACAGTCTGGAGAAGCTGACGCTATTGCTGAGAAACAGAGCAAGTCTGCTGATTTGAGCTGATTTCATAGAAAATTGCGTAGTGCATGATGGATAGTTTTTCTTCTGTGACTGTTTACAAAATCAGTGAGTGTATGATGCCAAAAGTTTCAAAATCTGTTCATGTGGCGTATTCCAGCCTTTTGGTCAAATGGACGCTTCATTGGCCAATTCCAACAGCAGTCTGAAGTCTCTGGGGTATATTTGTAGCAATAGACCACAATGCATCGTATGGGTCCAAATTATAGATTTTTTTCTTTTATGCCATAAATCATTAGGATTAATTTAAAAATCATGTTCTATGAAGATATTTTGTACATTCTCTACTATAAGTATATCAAAACTTAATTTCTGTTTAGTAATATGAATTGCTAAGAACTTAATTTGGACAACTTTAAAGATGATTTTCTCAATATTTAGATTTTTCTGCTCCCTCAGATTCCAGATTTTCTAATAGTTGTATCTCAGCCAAATATTGTCCTCCTAACAAACCATACGTCAATGAAAATATTATTTATTCAGCTTTCAGATTATGCATAAATCTCAATTTCAGAAAATTGACCCTTATGACTGATTCTGTGCTCCAGGGTCACATATTATCAACTTTAATGTGTTTGAGGGCTAATATATGGCTAATAAATATTTCTATGATATATTGTGTTTATTTATATTGGCTAATGCAGTTTAATTACAGCAACTGTGATGGACAGATATGTGCAGAAATTTAATAAAAAATATCTTCATACAAAATGTAAATTTGTTTTAAGAAAAAACATTTTAAATTATTGGCCACAAATTTGTGATAATAATAATAATAATAATAATAATAATAATAATAATAATAATAATAATGTTGTCATTATTAGTTGATACAAAAATTGTAAAAATACTGAATAAACAAAAATATTACTATATTTCAAATAATGAAAATAACTATATTTTATAATGTAAAATTAAAAATGGAGTATTTAAGAAACATTATATAGTAGTAGTAATAGTAGTGACAATAATAAAATAAATTTATTTTACAGGACAATATTGCAATGCTAATTTGTATGGCTCTTTTCATTCATTCATTCACACACAGAAAAATATTAACTGACTTTACTATTTTTTTAGAGTAAGTGGTTACAATCAATTTATTCTAGCTACATTTAAATAAACACATTCAGTTGAATAGTTTTCAAATTTTTATTATTTAAATGTAGCTCAAATAAAATAGTATAATTTTTTTTCAGTGTAAAAAAGAATCCATTTTTTTACTGATTATGGAAGTCCATTTCTGCCACAGGACATCACATGGAACAAGGTTATTACACATTTTTATATCTCACCTTTCTTCTAATACTGAGATGTCAGAATTGGGAGATATAAAATCAGAATGGCAAGATATAGTATTCTTTTATACAGTATTAAGATATAGAAGATACAGAATATTTTTCATGGCACAAATAAGCTTCCATACTATAGTGAGTGAATAATGGGTTATTTTAAAGCCTGCAGTCTGATGCCATACGCTGCCATGCTACAGGATATTGGTCGATGTTGTAACCGAGCTAATGCTACTGTCACTGAATGCTGATCATCTCAAACATTAGATCGTTGCTAATGAGCATTCATCTGTGCTGATGGTGATTGTCTACTGTAGCTCATGTGTAATCCGCTGTCCATTAGCTGCTGTGAAATCTGATCGACCCTTTGTATTCGTGCCTCTGTCTGTAGAATAAGATGAAATGATTGTCCGCTCTGCCATGAGCACTTTCACTCTATTAATGACAGAAGTGCATTTTCAAGTCCTGAAATAAAAGGATAGTCTGTGTGTTTAGAGATAAATTGGGTGCTTTATGACAGCGAGGCAGTAATTCAGGCTTTTTATGGACATTGTTGCACAACGCACTTATTTATTTGCTCGGAGCTGATAGCAGATCCTGCCTTTACTGAGGCCAAAATATTCGCCTAATATTTCTTTATGTGCGGAACAAATACTGAAATATCAGGAAGTTACACTGGATTTATTAGATGTGCCTTTCATGCAAAACATAGTGAGCAATATTTATGAGGATGAAGACTCGTCTTTTGAACCGAGCAGAATTCACAGGTTCATCTAATTGAGTTTCACAGACAAAAGAGGATGGATGGACGTTGGATGTCAATTGTTTGACGATTGCAGCACTGAAAAGAAGTGTGAGAAACTAAGAAGCTTTGAGAAAAAGACATAGCAGCAAGGTAGAGGAAGTAATATTAAATACTACTTATAGCAAGAACAATTAATGTTAGACACCATTTACACTTCTCATTGTTTAATCAGGCACAATGAGAAAAACCCCCAAACAGACATGGTTTTTCATTTGTGTTTGTGCAGCTAATTTAGCAGTTTTTTAACCCAATAGGTGAACGTAATTTCCCATATTTTATAAATGAAAAATATCTGAATGGTATTGTGATATGTGCATTTAGAAAACTGAATATATAGTAATAGAGAAAGTGCATTTGCTCACCCTGGTGCTGTTCTAATGCCACATGTGAGCACAGAAGGTGGTCATCCATAGAAGTAAACAGTGTCCAGCTTTGAAAAGAGTGCAAAATGAATGAAGTGACTGAATTGAGATTTTTAGGGGAACTATCCCTTTCAGAATAACAAACCACTGAAAATAATCAAGCAAGTCTTCCGTTGTTTTGATCAGCGCTAGTTACTTGATCTAAGAACATTTTTTACAGTGCACTGGAAAATGTTTTTGTGGCTTAGCTTGTCTCTTCACAGAGGCACAAATGGTTGCACTGTTGGATTATTTTCTACTTTTATTTACATTTGCGCTTGGCGTAGTAAGATGTGTTTGTTTCTTTACTCTGAATCGTCTGTTTCACGGCTCATGATTCATGTGACCTGCACTGAGGTCTGTGTGTGCAGTTTGAATGTCTTTGGTCTCATGAGTATCATGTGATGAAGCATTTCTCTCAGAGCAGAACTTCTATGAAAATACAGAACAATGTAAAGTTGTGTTTTTCCATTGAAATTTTACACTTTTACAATTTAACACTGTTTGTTACAGTATTTATCCATTTTTGATAATCCCCAGCTCTGGGCTTAAGTGATATGTTTAATAAAACACCATTAACCCTTTCAAGCCTAACCATATTATATTTGATGCACACATTCCCAATGCCTCGAAATGACTGACATGATCAAAATCTTCTGTCATCTGATTGAGAGTTTAGACTTTACTAGCAGGCAAAATGTCTTTTAGTATAGTTCGTGCTTCATGTGTCTTTTCACTCTGAAATCTTTACAGATTGTTATAAATAATAACTTTGACATTTTTGGTAATATTTCAAGATGAACACTTACTGGACTGAAGCAGCTTCGCTTTATTTGATTATCCAGACGTCATTTCTCTCAATAATCATTATATTGTATTGTGCGTTTTGATCATCAAACTAAGCATTTAAATATCATCTTATTAAGACATATTATTGGAAATATAGCATGATTGCTGATATTTATATAATTTTATTTAAGTATCCACTGACTATGATTTTTCATATGTCCCTCTTAATCACAGGTTTTATAATGTGATAGTACAATTATTTCCTGTTTATTATAGTATAATAATTAATCTCAGGGAGCAGTGTTGGGGCTCTGCATGATACATATATTTAACAGCATCACCAGTGTATAATCCAGCATGTGTGTGTGTGTGTGTGTGTCAGGTGACTCATGCACCAAAGCTGGAGCAGCAGGGTCAGCTCTTGGGCCAGTTTGATGAAAAGGCTTTCCTGTCCAGTAAGCAGCTGAAGACAGGTGAGGATCCGTACAGAGAGCATGCGTTCAACCTGCAGGAGAGCGACCGGCTGGGCAGCGAGCGCACCATCAGAGACACACGCCACTATCGGTAAGAGAGCGTTCAGCTAGCAGCAGCAGCGTAGTTCTTTCAGTTCTGTTTAGCATTCATTGCTGGTGATCTACAGTCGATTTCACATTTGTCCTGCCATAGTGTGCTCACTGCTCAGCCATGACAAAGGAAGCCCTTACTCGCCATGTGTTTGCTGCATTCACAGATGTGCCTCCATGACCTTTGACCCTGACCTGCCACCCACCAGCATCATCATCACTTTCCACAATGAGGCGCGCTCCACCCTGCTGCGCACTATTAAAAGGTACCAGCCCACACTGCCCTGAGTTTTCCAGAGCTGTACTGGACCCACTGACACTCAGCGAGAACCTTTCTGATTTAGCCCAAATGAATGTATCTCCTGCTTGAATAAAAACAGTTCATATACTTTAGATCCATTTTCAGGTTTCAGTTTTCACGTAGCTCAAATTGGCTTTGTATGTAGTAATTTTTTTTTTTTTAAATAACTGGAGATGCACAGAGAAACATTAGTGATCAAAAAGCACAGACACAGTCTTTCTTGCGGCTGGCCTTTTTGCATATGCATTTGTAGGAGTTTTCTGTTCAGACACAAAATTTATAGAAGGAGAGTATTCAAATAAAACTTGCTAGGTGATTTACTATGGTACTGGTATTTGCACCATTATTTATCATGCAAAAAAGCATGCCTTAACTCAACTTGTGCTGTGTTGTTAGTAGATTACAGGTTACACATTAGTTTGTGACCCTGTGGATGTTTGCTCTGCTCTTGGCAGATTATGTTGGTTTTTATGGAAATGGCCTGGCTGCTTCCAGTTTTTTCATTTGTAGATCACCCGCAGAATTTTCCACACCCCTCTGTACTTTTATGGGTTTTTGGTCTCATGTGAATTTACCCTGTTTTGTAAAGTGACACAGTGTGCTGTTCAAGGCTGATAGTGTGGTGAGAGTATATATTATACATTGCCATGTTCAAATCATGTTTCATCAATGTTTTGAGGACATGGTGAAGTTTCAGACTGAAACTTTGACATTAAGTTGCAGTAAATCTGTGTTTAAATCTGAAACATGCTTCCACAATTCTATGTTATTGTGATAGTGTCACGCTGTCTAGTCTCTGTTTCCCTGGGTGTCCACTAGTGGCTCACTTCCCCTTAGGCACTTCACCGTAGGCACTAGAATTCCTCTAGTCTTGTCCTGTCATCACAGTATTGCACTCCTGTTAATTTCACCAGGTGCAGTCACTTTATTGTCATTAGCCTCCCTATAAATACCAGTCTTTTCCTGTTGTTTGTATGGAGTCCTTACCCTTCGTGTATGCAGCATTCTCGTCCCCAAGATTCTTCCTGTCTGCTCGTCCTCCGAGTCCTCTCGTATTCCGAGTCCCTTTTCCTGTCCCTTTCCTTTGTTTGTTTTGTTTTGGACTGATTGTTTGGTTTTGACCTTGGCTTGATGACTACGATTTGGATTATCCCTCATTAAAGACATCTGCATTTGGATCTCTCTATGTCCCTGTGTCTCTCTGGTGCACGATCGTCACAGAAGGACTCCATCCAACAGATCCAGCGGTATGTCCTTTCATGTCTCCTCCCCAGCCAGTATGGTGGAGCGGAGGGCTAAATACTTTAAGTTAACCACCTTCCGCCAAGAGGGCAATGATGTGGGTGGCATGGCACTGGTGTTCTGGTCCCTGGCCAAGGGCATGGGATATATTAATGCTGCACTTAAGGACTATTTTAATACTGGGCTGGATGACCCGGTTCCTCAGAAGGAACTGGCTCAATTGGACACATTCGGGTTCTGGGAATTTGTGTGCTACTTAGAGCATCGGCTTCCGTGGGATGCCCCAGCCACTCCTGTCTCTTCCGGTGGGATGGCCGCCAGCCCAGCGTCACAGCACAAGGTGGTCGTCAGTCCAGCGCCACTGCTTAAGATGGCCGTGGAGCCCAGTGTCACAACACAAGGTGGTCGTCAGTCCAGCGCCACTGCCCAAGATGGCCACCAGCCCAGCGCCACTGTCCAAGATGGCCGCCAGCCCAGGGCCACTGTCCAAGATGGCCGCCGGCCCAACGACACTGACCAAAATGGTCGCCGGTCCAGCGCCACGGCCCAAGATGGCTGCCGGTCCAGAGTCAGGGTTAGTCACCATTGACCCTCCAGAGTCGATTCAGATTCCAGTTGACCCTCCAGAGTTGAGTCAGAATCCGGTTGACCCTCCAGATTCGAGTCATATTCCCGTTGACCCTCCAGAGTCGAGTCATATTCCTGTTGACCCTCCAGAGTCGAGTCAGGTTCCAGTTGACTATCCAGAGTCAAGTCAAGTTCCTGTTGACCATCCAGAGTCGAGTCATGTTCCAGTTGACCCTCCCGAGTTGAGTCAGAATCCGGTTGACCCTCCAGATTCGAGTCATATTCCCGTTGACCCTCCAGAGTCGAGTCATATTCCTGTTGACCCTCCAGAGTTGAGTCAGGTTCCAGTTGACCTTCCAGAGTCAAGTCAGGTTCCTGTTGACCTTCCAGAGTTGAGTCAGGTTCCTGTTGAACTTCCAGAGTCGAGTCAGGTACTCGTGGACCCTCCAGAGTCGAGGTCAGGTGCTTGTGGACCCTCCAGAGTCGAGGTCAGGTGCTCGTGGACCCTCCAGAGTCGAGTCAGGTGCTCGTGGATCCTCCAGAGTCAGGGTTAGTCACCGTTGACCCTCCAGAGTCAGGGTTAGTCACCTTTGACCTTCCATAGTCAGGGTTAGTCACCTTTGACCTGTCTCGTCATTTCTCTGTGGATCTACCAGAGTCTCTCCACGTATCTGATGATCTACCAGAGTCTCTCCTCGCTTCTGCGGAACTTCCAGAGCCTCGTCACATCTCAGTTGAACTCCCTGAGCACCCGACTGATCCTGCTGTGGCCACGGAGGCTACCTTTAACTTGTTCATGTTTTTTGTTACAGACTTGTCCAACCAGACTTATTCTCCTGTTTATTCGGTCACATGGAGGTGGTGGTCTTCTGCTCCGCCCTGGGGGGGGGGGGGGGGTGTCTGCTTCGGCCGCATGGATGTGGTGGTCTTCTGTTCTGCCCTGGTGGGCGTCACGTGATGTCCTTTGGACTTGTGTTTTTGTGTTTTGTTTTTTTGTCTGTCTTACTCCTATGGACCTGGCCCTCCGTCCCTCCCCCTGATCCTCCGCTGGTCCAGCTCCCTCCGGGGTTTCTTGTCTGTGTCTTTCGTTCTGTTTCTCTCTAAGGACCTGGCCCTCCATCCCTCCCCCTGGTCCTCCGCCACTCCACCTCCTTCCTGGTCTCTTTGTGTCTTTGGTTTTCCCTTGGGTTCGGGTGGAGCATCTGGCAGCTGCTCCGTGGAGGAGGGGGTAATGTCAAGCTGTCTAGTCTCTGTTTACCTGGGTGTCCACTAGTGGGCTCACTTCCCTCTTAGGCACTTCACCGTAGGCACTAGAATTCCTCTAGTCTTGTCCTGTCATCACAGTAATTGCACTCCTGTTAATTTCACCAGGTGCAGTCACTTTATTGTCATTAGCCTCTCTATAAATACCAGTCTTTTCCTGTTGTTTGTATGGAGTCCTTACCCTTCGTGTATGCAGCATTCTCGTCCACCCGAGATTCTTCCTGTCTGCTCGTCCTCAGAGTCCTCTCGTATTCCGAGTCCCTTTTCCTGTCCCTTTTCTTTGTTTGTTTTGTTTTGGACTGATTGTTTGGTTTTGACCTTGGCTTGTTGGCTACGATTTGGATCTCCCTGTGTCTCTCTGGTGCACGATTGTCACAGATAGTCAAGGTCCCTTGTGAAAATGAAGTGCGTTAAAATTTTCCCAATGTGCACTTGTAGTGTACTTCATATCTTAAAAAATATATCCAAAGTTCTGTTAGGAAAAACTGTAGATGGCACAGTCCGAAAGGATGAGCTCTGATGAGCTCATTGCTCAACATTCAAATAGTTGGTTGTAGCAGTTTGCAGTGTGCTTCAGAAACCCTCCACCTTCCCCAGCTCCTCCTGTGTAGATCTGCTAAAAAGATTTATGTATTTGGGGTAGAGGTCTGCAAGCCCGACAGGTCCCCGCTGAGTCCATTCACGCCAGGCTCGGGCCATTCTTTTTTTTTACAGAATGGGCTCAGGTCAGACTCTGGCTTATTTAGCTAATCTCCTTATATTGTGCCCATATACGCGCATAGCATACATAAGCTACTGTGTGAAATATGGTTATACTAAGCTTTGCATAGGCAATAGCCTATGCAATGCAAATGCACGCGTTTACATAAAGGTGACAGTTGACCATGCAGAGCATCAGGGAGAAGTTGTAGCTTAGAAAGTTACTAAACTTACTAAACTTACTAAACTTAATAAATGTTTTTTGAGTCTGTGTCGCAAAGATGAAGATGATGATCCTGGCCCACCATCACCTCACTGGATGCACCTTTAGATTTAGTAAATTTAGTACATTTACATTTAGTTTTAAAGGAGTAGTTTAAAGTTGTCTGTAGATGGATTAAGCTGTCTGTGAGGCAAGTATTCGCTGATATTCCGTCCATCATTGTGAAGCGCTCCTGGCTGAAATGGCAGAAAGCGCATCCTGTAGGCTAATGTATCCTTTATTTTATAAAAGCACTACGTTTTGTTGATATCAGAGCATGTGAGCAAACCACTCCGCTACGTTTTCTGCTCTATGGACATGCGCTCCACTCAGTTGCTCAACCGCCCAAGCAAGCACTCCGTTAATATTCCGCTCACACTCGCCGTAATCCAGTTTCCGCTCAGATCCCGTTCTGACATAAAATTTCTCTAGTAGGTCTAATTGTGTACTGTTTGTACCGAAATTCTTGGATAATTGTCTAAAATTATGCATGCTGATAAATAGCAATTATCATGTTTCAAAATGAAATTCTTACATTCTTCTTAATTTTATTAATTGTATTAATTAAAATGTATTCAATATATTAATCTAACCTTAGCAAACATAGCCTACCTAAAATGCAAAAACTGAAGAAGTGTATTTGAATTTTGTTCATAGAACATTCAAAACAGGCTTATTAAAACACAAATGCATACACACACACACACACACGAGATGAAATGTACGTAGATCTTTACAAAATACACCTGGATTATAAAGCCTGTGAAAAGCACACACAGGATAAAATGCACGTAAAGAACGCTTGGATAATGTAATGGTTGAGCGAGCGGCGCTGAGCGTATTGAGCGAGTGGAGGGGAATCTTCAGAAAGGTGCTCAGCGTTCTTAAGGAAATATTATCACTCTGCTTCGCTCACATGCTCTGGTTGATATTGTGAGTGCACATAAATAAAAGTAGACCCTTTACAGTTCCAATTGATGTATACCTTTACCTGTCTGAGCAAAAATGAAGGCGCAAGCACCTCCGTGTCCTGTAAAGTGTGTTTTGCTCTCTACAATTAGATATGCTTCTAATAGAGCACATTTATATAGGTTAAAGTTTTAAACTAACATTGTGATATGCTTGAACTGTTTTTTATCTATAGATTTTATTCTAGGCAAGTCATGATGATTTGAGAAGGCTAAATTGATCAAACATATGATCAGCTCACTGTGTGTAGCTGGCCACTTGGTCATTACTTAAAAAAAAAAAAACACTTACATTTAATGAACAAATACTCCAAACATTTTTCTAAATTAATTGAATTAAAAAAAAATTATAATAATAAAAATATAATCACTTTGACATTATATACAAAACTGAACTATTTTAGCTAAAACAGTAGAATAAGCTGTTTTGGGAGAAGGTGGGAACAAAGAGATTCAGACAAATTCGTACGAATAAGTCACCTCGTAAAATATGTACGAATTGGTCATGAGATAGCGTTGCCATGTAACCATTTTCATTTGAATATATATATATATATATATATATATACTGTATATATATGATTTTTTTTGTACCACACATTCTATACCTTAGCTTTATTATAGTGCATTTATCTCTGTTGTTTTTGTTTCAGTGTACTGATGAGAAGTCCTCCTCACTTGATACAGGAAATTATTCTTGTGGACGACTTCAGCTCTGACCGTAAGTAGAGCTTCATGTCATAGCATCACACACACACACACACACACACACACACACATGAAAGCAGTGAATGATGACAAAGTGTTTCCTGCGTGTGTATGTGCTCATATTTGACCTTTGAGGACTCGTTAGCTGTGGAGGTTGTTGTAAATATTGCTCATTCTCTGTACAAATCAATGAGCCAAGACTGAGCCCGGCCCAGCTGTTGCCACGGTGAGGAAACAAACGGCACAAGACGTGTAGCTCTGCTGTGATTAATGTTGTGGAGCGCTAAAGAGAGACAGGATTTTTCCTTTACAGAGATCATGTGTTGGTCTCAGGCGGAGCTGGTGCTCTCCTTCTTTTGGCATGGAGCACACATGCAGTCATGCACCTCACAAAACACACACACACACACACACACACACACAGGCTGACTGCTCTGCCGTTGCCAAAGGTGCTTCAAGGGTTCAAGTCTTATTAATTTCAGGTTTCTGAACTAAAATACTGAAAGACTCTTTATGAGCCAGTTCAATTCTGCATATCTAGAATATGGTGTTGTTATTGTTAGTTTTTTTTATAATACTACAACACACTGAGAGACAAATAACATCTGCTGCTACTGTATGTGCACTGAGCCATCCTTTAAATATAACTGGACTTAAACTCAAAAAACGAAAAAGATCCTCTAGCCTCAGACATGGCCAAAGATAAGAAGTTGTGTGTTTACTTCAAAGATAGTTCATGTAAGGTTCAGCTACACTCAGGCCATTGTAGTCGGTATCTTGAACTCAGTTGTTTATTCAGGGCTGTCGGCCGAACGGAAAGCTCATCAATAATTTAAATGAGCTTTCAGTTTGTTGCTGAATGAACTACAACACACGCCAGGTTTTATGTCCAATACTTTGCTTGATTTATAGAGCAGATTGTTGATCTGAATGTTTTAATCACTGACTAAAATGACCTGGCACAAGTGCAATTAAAATACATTTTCTGCTAATTACAGTAGCTGATTATTAATAGTTAGTAAGGTAGTTGTTAAGTTTAGGTATTTAGTAGTTGAATTGTCGCATTTATATTCTGGTTCATGTTTTCCTGAGTTCCAGTAGGTTCTGTGGTTTTTATTGAATAACACCACAGCTGTGTCTGTTTCTCTCTGATTGCCCTCTCGTATTATCTGAGCCCTGTGTTTGTTACGGGTTGCTGGTATGTGATGAAGGGCGCACGAGGAAGACCATATACAAAAGGGTACTTTTAATAATCGCAGGAGAATAAGGGCACATCCAACATACAATACATAAACGTAGGATACAACATTAATCACCGACAAGGAGGAACTCAAAAGACAAGGTATTTAAAGACGAGGGAGAAATTAGGTGAATGGAGACAGGTGGGGATTAATCAACTCAACCAAACAAGAACAGGAAAATGACCAAATAAGGAAACTGAAAGTCACTGAAAGGAACAGTTCGCCCCCTCCCTGAACGGTGCGTCCTCGCACCGCAAGAGGAATACCAGCGGAGGGAGGGTGGGGGTTTTGGAGGCAGGCGTGGGGCAGGCAAAGAGGGAGCAAGGAGCTTGGAACCTGGGCAGAGTAGGAGGTGCCAGATGGTGCTCCAGAGACCAGCCAGGACGAAGATCCATGGTGTAGTCGACAACGGGAGGAGCCATGGTGGAGGAGGAGCCGACGACACCAGGGGGCCGACAGAAGGAGACTGCGCCAGTGGGTGGGGACCCCATGATGGAGCAGAGCAGCCACAGAGCCAGGGTGACACAGAGGGTCCGGAGGTCCAAGGCAGCGCTGAAGGCACCAGTGACTGAGGCAGGGCTCCGGAAGCCCCCTGCGGAGTCGGAGCGATGGAGGGGGAGCCGGAGGGAAGGAGGAGCCTGAGAGAGCCAGAGGGATGGAGTGACAAGTGAAGCCATAGGAGTGGAGTCCCGAGGCAGCAGATGATCGAAAACTGACCAAGGTGGAGCCGGAGGGATGAGGGAGCCCAGTGAAGCAGGTGGGATGACGGGCCATGGTGAAGACGAGGGAGCAGGGTGCCAAGGCGGAGCCGCAGGGTCGAAGGACCGAGGTGGAGCCCAGGGCTCGGAGGCTGGAGGCGGAGACAGGGAATCCACACGCCAAGGTGGAGCTGGAGACTGGAAGTCCCACGGCAAACAATCGCGCCCCGATGGTGCTGACTTAGGGTGAGCTGCGGGACTGACTGGCCCCAGCAGAGATGAGGTCGAGGAACTGGCTGGTCTAGGAGGAGATGAGAGCGGGAGAATCAGGGCTGGACAGAGCCAGCAGAGAAACAGGAGATACAGGACTGGACTGAACCTGCGAAATTGGAGCAGAGGAACTGGCAGTTCTAGGAGGAGGCGGGAGAGGGAGGCTGGGAGGGAATACAGGAGGATCAGGGCTGGACGGAACCAGTGGAGACACAGGAGATTCAGGGTTTACCTCCACAAACCAGTCTATAAGGTCCTCCATATAATTCCCAGAAACCGAATGCAGCTCACCCTCAGTCGCAGAAGTGTGGGCAGGGCATTCCTTTATGCTCTCGATCTCCACTAATACTCCCATGACGCAAGGTGTTGCCGGCTCAAACACCTGGTCATTCGCACTCTCTAGTCCTTGTTCTCAGACAATGACAGGCTCGGGCTCTGCGGCTGCGGTGGGCTCTGGCTGTATCTCTGTGCAGCGGGATGGCGGCTGGCTGGTCTCTGGTTTGGGAGTGGGGCTGGAGATATCCTCTTCAGTGGTGCAGATGGTAAACGAAGATCCATTTTCCTCCAGCACCCACTCCATGAAGGCTGCGAAATCCTCTCTGGGACTGTTTGCTGGCAGGCATGCCTTACACTGCTCGCTCAGGCCGGTGTATTAGAAGTTAGAGAGCGAGCGGTCAGGGAAGTGGGTAAGGCACACCAGATCTAGAAAGTCCCTGGTATGGTCCTCTTGCGAACGGTCCAGTTGCTCCAGGCATAGGAGTTGGACTGCTGGGATTGCCATTCCGGGAGAGGGAAACAAAACAAAAAATAAAAATGCCACTAAATAAACTGTTTGGTCCGTGATTCTGTTATGGGTTGCTGGTATGTGATGAAGGCCGCACGAGGAAGATAATATACAAAAGGATACTTTAAATAATAAGGGCACATCCAACATAATACAATACATAAATGTAGGATACAACATTAATCACGGACAAGGAGGAACTCAAAAGACAAGGTATTTAAACACGAGGGAGAAATCAGGTGAATGGAGACAGGTGGGGATTAATCAATTCAACCAAACAAGAACAGGAAAATGACCAAATAAGGAAACTGAAAGTCACTGAATGTAACAGTGTTTTGCCCAGCTCTTGTTCCAGCATTGATACTGATTTATGCTTATCTCCTTTTTTCTCTTGCCTGTGGATTTATTAAAGGGTTTTCCAATAAGCCAATACTCCGGTGATCAGCAACTAGTTAATAGTGAGAATGGATCCCTACACTAAAGAGTTACTGCTTTTTATTTTATTTGTTTTTATAATAATAAGTTAGTTACAAGCATACAAGCCTGGTGAATATGTGACATTTACTAAATATTTGCAATTTAAAAAAAAAAAATCATACATAAAAAGCAACTTTTGGCCTGCCATTGGTGAAGCCAAAGGAATGAGAGCTCCATGCAGCAGATGGGAGATGTTGTTGTGTGTGTTTGTGAAGGAGTGTGTCGGCTCACAGCGGTCCTGACAGGGTTTACAGCTTCTGCAGATGAGATTCAGTGTTCAGAAGGGTAAAGCAGGATTTCCACTGCACCTTTAAATCCTGTTTACACTCGTCTTAATCACACTCTGATCTCTGCTTTCATCATCAGGACCATGTGACCAAACATAAAAAAAGGCAAAAATCATCTAGAAACCTCTAGCAACCTCAAAAGCAACATGTTAAAAACACTTCCAGCCACATCCAGCAGTGTTGAGGATTTAAGCAGAAAATTGATTGTGATGCTGTGGACTCCTTTGTAATAAACACTGAATACACATTACACACATATTCCATTTCCTCCTTCAAAACAAATCACTACAGTCCATCCACACACACACACACACACACGTCTGTGAGACACATGCTCGCTGACATCTGCCGCGAGAGTGAGTGAGTGTGTGACTTGACTTTTGTCCTGTAATCTGTGCTTTATCCCCCCCATCACCATCTGCCACACTTCCTGTGCGGCTTCATTCTCCAACACACACACACACACACACACACACACACACACACACACACACACACACACACACACACACACACACACACACACACACTTAATATATTCAGATCAGAAATGTCAGCAAGAATGGAAATTTTGCTTCTGATTTCAGTTTTAAAAAAAACTCGAATGTTATAATTAACAGAAAAAAAACTATATAGTTTTTTACAATCATTTTGTCACCAATTTCAAATGATGCAGTGTTCATCATTCATCATTGTAATAGAATAGAGAGAAAAAGATGCTGCAATCATTACTGTAAACTAAACTTGAAGTCAAAAACAGTTCTTTTCAACTGTTATAGTACTCAGTATTGTTTTTGTCTGTGTTTTGTCTATAATCACGTTCAGTTGAAGCTGCAAACTGCTGCGGTTGATTTTCACATCAGCAGAAGAAAGCAGATAACGAAAATAATGAAAATCATTTCATTACAAACTCAATCAGTTCTGGTTCTGGATTCCTGAGGTCTAGATTTACCTGATTTGTCAGCGTAATTAATCTTTCCTCCTCAAAGCTCAGCTGCGGACATGCTTCCCTTTGTGTGTGTGTGTGTGTGTTTGCTTCATTCATGAACTGTTTATCTTGTATATTACAGTCTTAACTGTCCATGTTCATGATCATGTTGAAACACTCACTTGTTGGTGCATTCTGGGAAATCTGACGTCTCTCTCTGTGTGTCTCTGTAGCTGAAGACTGTCGACTTCTCTCTCAGATCCCAAAGGTGCGCTGTCTGAGAAATGAGCGTCGAGAAGGTACGTGTGATATGAGGAGTGGAGATACATTCATATACTAACAATAAACATGTTCAATGTGATAATAAATGCATAGTTTTGCTTTTGCATTTGCAATATCAAAAAAAAAAAAGTTGTGATCTGCCTTTGTTACCTAAAAAGAACTACCTAATTTAACCTAGAAAAAGCAGTTTGGTTGGCATAAATGTAATATATTTGAGAACATGAGAATGACATCCTCCATCAGGAATCATTCACATAAAACTGTAAATTCTGTCAGGGCATATTAAAGACTGCAAAGTTGAAATACTCACACTTTTGTCCAAAGTTTTGGGTCAGTGAGATAAATAAAAAATAAAAAAAATTCACTAAAGATTAAATTTCTCAAAGCTGACACTAATTATTTATATTTCAAATAAGTGTTGTTCTTTTAAATGTTATATTCATCAGAGAGTCTTGAAAATAAATGTTTCATGGTAAGAAAATTTCACATTTTTTAATCAAATAATTGCAGCCTTGGTGAGCAGAAGAGACTTTTCAAAAACATTAACATTAAACAACAACTAAAACATTGACTCTGATTGACCTCAAACTTTTAAATGGTTTTGGTTAAGGTTAAGTTGATCAGCTTTAGTCCATTAAAGCTGCGGTAGGGAACTTTTGACGCTCTAGCGGTTAATAAACAGAACTGCTTGCATCTTGCGGAAGAACATCGTAGCCAGATCTACTTCTCTCTGTTTATGTCTATGAAGAATCACAAAGGTACTGGGTTACTCCGCCGCGGTATCCCCGAAGCAATCTAAAATAGTCCGAATATAAACACTTATTATAGGTGCACCCTAGTGATTCAGGACAAGCCAAAAACACGCTTTGGAAAATGGATTCATGGTGTACTCGCTTATTATACACATTTTTCTACATTTTGAACACAAACAAAGTTACGGACCGCAGCTCTGATTGGTTATTTTTTACCAGGAGCGGATGGTTTTCTGCAAATGGCAATAGGACACTGGGAGGAGCCAGAGGAGCTTGATTTTTTCACAGATTATCTGTCTCATATTCTACTGTCAGGACATAATGACAGGTTTAACAAATATGTAAAAAATATATTTTTTACAAAAGTTACCTACTGCAGCTTTAACATACAGATGAAGTTGTGCCCTCAGTGCATGTATGATCTGGTGTTGTGTGTAATGAGTGTGTGCTGGTGTTGCTCAGGTCTGATCCGCTCTCGTGTCCGAGGGGCGTCTGCGGCGTCGGCCTCCGTCCTCACCTTCCTGGACAGTCACTGTGAGGTCAACACAGACTGGCTGCAGCCCATGATCCAGAGAGTCAGAGAGGTAACACATCACCAGCCGGCCAAACACAACCGCATTATTCACAGAGGCGTTCAGTCAGAAGGAGAAGTGTTCAGATACACAACCCTTTAGAATATCTGTTCTCTATTTGAAATGTTCACATTTATCACGTGACACTATAAAGACTGGAGTAATGATGCTGAAACAAAACCAGACGAAGAAGAAAAGAACAGACTAGAACTAGAAGGAGGATAACTAATAAGAAGAAATACTGTACCTGAAACAATTAAAACTAAATGGGGACAGGAGCAGGAAAAGCCAAATAAGGGCAAGGAAGGAAAACCAGGACATGGAACAATTAGGGAGCAGAACACAAAAAATGGAAACGAGTCTGACAAAGTGACAAATTAGTCTAATTAGTGTCAGAGGCCAATATTTATATTTTATCATGGTGGATTCCTAGGACATCTAGCCATTTTCCAAACATTTTTAAGTCTCTCTCTCTCTCTTTTTGCGGTGGAGCATAAGCAGTACACAGCTGTACACATCAGTACTTCAGAGAAACATCGATCATGTCTGTTTCAGAGCAGCGCTTCTCGACTCAGACTTGACACTGGACGTCCCGTGCTGACGCAATCACTTCTACAAGTGTTTACTGTACAAATGAAAGACAAATGTCCTGAATCTAGGTTACGCAAAATGGTTGACGTTTTGGAAGAATAAGCAATTCTAATTTTCAAGTGATTTTTCATTTTCTGACAGCACAAAACACACTGTGTTTATTGTAGTTTATTGTAGTCCAGGTCATATTTGTTTTTACCTTGATAAGTTTTATTCACGGTTTTAGAGGATGATGCATGCCATGCAACCTGTGCATGTTTCATCTAGCTTGTGTGTAAGGGACAGATGAATTCGCAGCAGGTTATTGTAGAGTTTGATCTATAGCTGACGCTGCTTTAACATGGTGAGTGTGGAGAGTCAGTAATGAGTCATGAATGAGTCCAGTCTGGTTCTTCAGAGGGAGACTTTCCCAGAATCTGAGCGAGAGGACGGTCGTTTGTCTTCTCACAGCTGCACCATGTAGCCTCTCTCATCCTAAATCATCAAGAGCGATCATCATCATCATCATCATCATCATCATGTCCTCAACCACTTTTCTGCAGCATAAGAGCTTTGTTCTGGAGCCAAGAGCCTTGTGTTTCTCAGTAACCCTTGTTTGTGCTGCAGGCAGGGATTCTGGGATGAATGCTCAAATCTGCTGATTGTTGAGGACATGAGGGTGGACTTTTTCTTTGGCCACACTTTCTTCAGATGGAAATATGAAAATGTCGTTTTATCAAATGTAAAATCAAGACACTTGAGCATTGGAAAGCAGTTTAGACACTTTCTAAAATATGGTGTAAAACGTTTTTAATGTCCATGAATGCTCATGCTTTTTTCATTTTTGACTCATTTCCTTATTTTTATGCTCTACATGTCTAAATAATCTGAGCACTGTACTAAATCTAATGATACACACTGAAAGAAACACACAGTCTCTCCTCAAACAACACTTGAAAAGAAAATCAGTTTCTGAGGCCTGAACATTTGAATTATGACACTTTGAATTAAAATTGTTTTCATGGATCTGTATTTTTGAGCAGCAGATGTTTAAAAAGTTCAAATTAGTTGTAAATATTGAGATGATCAAGTTACGGCTTAATGTTTTTAGAGAAGGATGAATTCTGAATGACGTAATATTAGATGAATGATTACCACTAGTTTCATCCGCAATTCAGAACACAAAAAAAATACAAAGTTATTAAATGCACAACAAAACAAGTTTTGTTAAATGTCAGAATTAAGATTTACAAAAAATGTTTTTTACCTTTTTCCCGTGTTTTTTTCTTCTTCTTCTTCTATTACAATAGCAGTATGGAACAGTATACATGCATTTAAATAATAATAAAAATACAAATAATTTTTTTTTTACTTTTAATTTTTTTTTTCTTATTAAACTTTCACAATAAGAGCAGGACAGAACTTTTAGATTTTTTTATTTTTTATTTTATTAGGTTCACTCGTCCAGTTTGGACGTGGTATCATGGTAATACTGTGTTTTAGTTCCCTGTTGTTGTTGGTTTTTTTGTTGTTGTTTATTTTGTTACCATGTGTCATTGTAATATGATGGTGTTCTTTGAAGCACGTGAATGCCAAGCTGTAATCATTCAGTACCAGTACCATGGTAAACTCACAGTACTGTGTTTTCTGAAGAGAAGCTGTCAAGCCAGGCTCTTTCTGAGTGGAGTGTCCTGATGAATCTGCTGTAGGTGTGGTGTGTCGCAGATGGATTTCTGGGCTTCCCCGCACACATACTCCAGCTGTGAGCACAGAGTTCAGCGTGTTTGCATCCAGAGCCAGCTCTAATTGAAAGCATGTGATTTTCTTATGCAGTTGTAATATAAACTTCCCTGACATACTCATGCCTACATGCTCGTAAAATAGTTTTATGGATGCACAAGTATATGTACTACATGCAGCGAGTAAAGCAGCAAAGAACACACGAGAGCTCAGGCTGCAGATCCACAGAGCCTTTACACACTCAGATGATGCATTTCATTTTTTTAATATTGTGTTTGAGTTTATAACACTCTACTTTATGTTATATTACCTTGCCAATGAAATACAGCTGCTGAGGGAGTGACCATAAATTTGACATCTTTCTCTCTTCTGATTGCCACAATCCTTTTAGAAAATAAAAAAATGAAATTTTAATTTCATGCGTTCCTCCTAGTTCTTCTGAAAGCAGGGTGGTCACATGGCTTGTGTCTTTCTCTCTGTTGCGTTCAGCTGCCCTGAAATACAATGATGATGACTAACTAAATCAAATACTTGCAAAGTTTTTTACCCAGTGGTCATGTGTGGTTTGTGTTCTCCTGTCAGGATCACACGCGTGTGGTCAGTCCCATCATTGATGTGATCAGTCTGGATAATTTTGCCTACCTGGCCGCTTCTGCTGACCTGAGAGGAGGTGAGAGATCTCTCTGCTTTACCATACTAAATCAACTCTTTTATCTGGCAATTTAATCACTACAATATTTGCTTCTGCCAGAAAGCAATGAGAGTAAATGGAGAACGTCTTCAATGTTTCTGCTAAGAATAATCCCCAATAATCTCACAGATTTCTCAGACTTCGGTCAGATTTGCCAAGACACCAAAGGATCTCATTATGAACCAGTCTTATTCTAATATTACATATAAACTATTCGATTATTTATTAGTATTTTAAATTAACTTTTATTTTCATATTTTTTAGTTTGCATTTTGATTTTAGTTTGCAAAATTCTCACCTTTTTGTGTTTTATTTATATTGGCTTATATAGTTTGTAAGACTTTGAGTCATTTCTATCTATTTTTATTGTTATGAAGGAATATTAGGAGACAAGAGTTGATAATAGAAGCACAAGCATGAGCATTAGATCTCCTGAGCTTTGAAGGAGCGAACTCTGAGCCAGCAATCACACAAATCTGGTTAATGTAAAGGTATCAGTGAATAAAGTCTGATATACATGCTGATATTTGTCATTTTTGCTTGGCTGATGAGTGATTGACAGTGACGGGACCTTTATTTAGACAGCACTAAAACACCAGCACCTAAACGCAGATGCAAATGTAATCTTTAAATCACTGATTTCAAATGTTAGTGCACAATATCCAGTTTCATTTTTTACAGGTTTATTTTTTTTACAGTCAATGATTTCAATTTAGTATGTAAAATAAATTAAACTTCACTGGAAACAATTGTTTTACATGCTGTTTAAATTATAGTATATGCACACAGTCATAAGGGTACATTTTTTAGAAACTGAAATTTATACATAATCCGAAAGCTGAATCATCTTTCCATTGATGTAAGGTTTGTTATGAGGACAATATTTGTCTGAGATGCAACTATTTGAAAAATCGAAATATTGAGAAAATCATCTTTAAAGTTGTCTAAATTAAGCTCTTAGCAATGCATATTACTAATCAAAAGTTACATTGTAATATATTTATACAGTAGGACATTTACAAAATGTCTCCATGGAACATGATCTTTAATTAATATCCTAATGATTTTTTTGTATAAAAAAAAAATAAAAAAGATAATTTTGACCCATAAAATGTATTTTTGGCTGTTGCTACAAATAGACCCCAGAGACTTAAGACTGCTTTTCTGCTCCAGGGTCACATATGTACGTTATGGTATCAGCCATCAAAAAAAAAATTAAAAATACCAGTCAACCACTAGTCTGATTGCTGACTGATTCAAATGTACTACATGTGTTGGCTCCAGAAGTAACCGCCTCACTTCTTCTTCCTCTTTGATGACAGGTTTCGACTGGAGTTTACACTTCAAATGGGAGCAGATTCCTATAGAACAGAAAATGGCAAGAAACGACCCAACACAACCAATCAGGTCTCTCTCTCTCTCTCTCTCTCTCTCTCTCTCTCTTTCTCTCTCAGTCTTCATTAAGAAAGTCTGATAGTAAATCTAGAATCTTATTTAAACCTGTTTAAATTTTAGAATCTTGAACACAAAGAAAAAATGAATCGAATGGAAGCCAAGTTGTAACACTGAAATACCTACATATTTAAGCACCCAGAAGCTTTTAGAAAACTAGAAGCATTTTGGTCTCAGACGTTTTGAACCGTGTCCTGCTTTGGCAGGACTCCTGTGATTGCTGGAGGAATCTTTGTCATGGAGAAAGGCTGGTTTAATCGCCTGGGCCAGTACGACACTCACATGGACATCTGGGGTGGGGAGAATTTTGGTAAGTGATGTTCAGATGCATGATTTTACTCCTCTGCTGTGATGTGTTTGAGTGTCAGACATACAGTGATCATACAGTACTGCTCGAGCTGAATAAAGAATAGTTTGAGGATGTCCTCACTAATGGACCCTTCTCACAAGACTTTGATGACGCAACGGTCATCAGCATCGTAAATCCTCAAAAGTTGTTATATTTAGATTTTTTTTTTAAATGTACAGTTTAAAACTATACTTTGTGTTAGTGCTGTCAAACGATTAATCACATCCAAAATTATAGATATGTGTGTGTATTGTGTATATTTATTATGTATATATTGATACACACACATGCATGTATACATTTAAGAAAAATATGTTATATTTATATATTAAATATATTTACATAGGATACCAAGTATATGAATATTAAATATACCCATGTAAATATCCTCTGAATATATGCTGTATGTGTATGTTTTTATATATACACATAATATACACAGGACTATACAAAGTGCACACACAAATATTATGTAGACATAAACGTACAACACAAGGATCCAGAAGAAGTGAGGTTTTTAAATCATAACAACCGCGAAGAACAAACACATACATAACTTTACGTCATGATACTTTAAGGACTGACAATTGAACTAAACTTGAACTAAAGAGACCGGGTTTATAATGACAAGGGAAATAATCAGTTGTACCAGAAGAGGATCCCGATCTGGTTGTACCAGAAGAGGCTCCTGTTACTGAAACAAGCCCAGAAGTGGCTCCTGTTCCTGAGTTAAGCCTAGATGTGGCTCCCAATCCCCCGTCGAGCCCAGGGAGGGCCCCTGAACCCCAGTTAGGGCAAGCTCTGGGGCTGGAGCCGACACTGGAGTGAGCTCTGGGGCTGGAGCTCACACTGGAGCAAGCTCTGGGGCTGGAGCCCACACTGGAGCAAGCTCTGGGGCTGGAGCCGACAATGGAGCAAGCTCTGGGGCTGGAGCTCACACTGGAGCAAGCTCTGGGGCTGGAGCCGACAATGGAGCAAGCTCTGGGGCTGGAGCCGACACTGGAGAGGGCTCTTGGACTGGAGCTCACACTGGAGCAAGCTCTGGGGCTGGAGCCGACAATGGAGCAAGCTCTGGGGCTGGAGCCCACACTGGAGCAGGCTCTGGGGCTGGAGCCGACACTGGAGGGAGCTCTGGGGCTGGAGCCGACACTGGAGCAAGCTCTGGGGCTGGAGCCCACACTGGAGAGGGCTCTGGGGCTGGAGCCGACACTGGAGCGAGCTCTGGGGCTGGAGCCGACACTGGAGGGAGCTCTGGGGCTGGAGCCCACACTGGAGCCAGCTCTGGGGCTGGAGCCGACAATGGAGGGAGCTCTGGGGCTGGAGCCGACACTGGAGAGGGCTCTGGGGCTGGAGCCCACACTGGAGCAGGCTCTGGGGCTGGAGCCGACACTGGAGGGAGCTCTGGGGCTGGAGCCGACACTGGAGCAAGCTTTGGGGCTGGAGCCGACACTGGAGTGGGCTCTGGGGCTGGAGCCGACACTGGAGTGAGCTCTGGGGCTGGAGCTCACACTGGAGCAAGCTCTGGGGCTGGAGCCCACACTGGAGAGGGCTCTGGGGCTGGAGCACACACTGGAGAGGGCTCTGGGGCTGGAGCACACACTGGAGAGGGCTCTGGGGCTGGAGCTCAAACTGGAGCAAGCTCTGGGGCTGGAGCCGACAATGGAGCAAGCTCTGGGGCTGGAGCCGACACTGGAGAGGGCTCTGGGGCTGGAGCTCACACTGGAGCAAGCTCTGGGGCTGGAGCCGACAATGGAGCAAGCTCTGGGGCTGGAGCCCACACTGGAGCAGGCGCTGGGGCTGGAGCCGACACTGGAGGGAGCTCTGGGGCTGGAGCCGACACTGGAGCAAGCTCTGGGGCTGGAGCCGACACTGGAGAGGGCTCTGGGGCTGGAGCCGACACTGGAGTGGGCTCTGGGGCTGGAGCCGACACTGGAGAGGGCTCTGGGGCTGGAGCTCAAACTGGAGCAAGCTCTGGGGCTGGAGCCGACAATGGAGCAAGCTCTGAGGCTGGAGCCCACACTGGAGCAAGCTCTGGGGCTGGAGCCGACAATGGAGCAAGCTCTGGGGCTGGAGCTCACACTGGAGCAAGCTCTGGGGCTGGAGCCGACACTGGAGAGGGCTCTGGGGCTGGAGCCGACACTGGAGCAAGCTCTGGGGCTGGAGCCGACACTGGAGCAAGCTCTGGGGCTGGAGCCGACACTGGAGCAAGCTCTGGGGCTGGAGCCGACACTGGAGCAAGCTCTGGGGCTGGAGCTCACACTGGAGCAAGCTCTGGGGCTGGAGCCGACAATGGAGCAAGCTCTGGGGCTGGAGCCGACACTGGAGAGGGCTCTGGGGCTGGAGCTCACACTGGAGCAAGCTCTGGGGCTGGAGCCGACAATGGAGCAAGCTCTGGGGCTGGAGCCGACAATGGAGCAAGCTCTGGGGCTGGAGCTCACACTGGAGCAAGCTCTGGGGCTGGAGCCGACACTGGAGAGGGCTCTGGGGCTGGAGCTCACACTGGAGCAAGCTCTGGGGCTGGAGCCGACACTGGAGCAAGCTCTGGGGCTGGAGCCGACAATGGAGCAAGCTCTGGGGCTGGAGCTCACACTGGAGCAAGCTCTGGGGCTGGAGCCGACAATGGAGCAAGCTCTGGGGCTGGAGCCGACACTGGAGAGGGCTCTGGGGCTGGAGCCGACACTGGAGGGAGCTCTGGGGCTGGAGCCGACACTGGAGCAAGCTCTGGGGCTGGAGCCGACACTGGAGAGGGCTCTGGGGCTGGAGCCGACACTGGAGCAAGCTCTGGGGCTGGAGCCGACACTGGAGGGAGCTCTGGGGCTGGAGCCCACACTGGAGCCAGCTCTGGGGCTGGAGCCGACAATGGAGGGAGCTCTGGGGCTGGAGCCGACACTGGAGAGGGCTCTGGGGCTGGAGCCGACACTGGAGGGAGCTCTGGGGCTGGAGCCGACACTGGAGCAAGCTCTGGGGCTGGAGCCGACACTGGAGTGGGCTCTGGGGCTGGAGCCGACACTGGAGTGAGCTCTGGGGCTGGAGCTCACACTGGAGCAAGCTCTGGGGCTGGAGCCCACACTGGAGCAAGCTCTGGGGCTGGAGCCCACACTGGAGAGGGCTCTGGGGCTGGAGCACACACTGGAGAGGGCTCTGGGGCTGGAGCACACACTGGAGAGGGCTCTGGGGCTGGAGCTCAAACTGGAGCAAGCTCTGGGGCTGGAGCCGACAATGGAGCAAGCTCTGGGGCTGGAGCCGACAATGGAGCAAGCTCTGGGGCTGGAGCCGACACTGGAGAGGGCTCTGGGGCTGGAGCTCACACTGGAGCAAGCTCTGGGGCTGGAGCCCGACAATGGAGCAAGCTCTGGGGCTGGAGCCCACACTGGAGCAGGCTCTGGGGCTGGAGCCGACACTGGAGGGAGCTCTGGGACTGGAGCCGACACTGGAGCAAGCTCTGGGGCTGGAGCCGACACTGGAGAGGGCTCTGGGGCTGGAGCCGACACTGGAGTGGGCTCTGGGGCTGGAGCCGACACTGGAGAGGGCTCTGGGGCTGGAGCTCAAACTGGAGCAAGCTCTGGGGCTGGAGCCGACAATGGAGCAAGCTCTGAGGCTGGAGCCCACACTGGAGCAAGCTCTGGGGCTGGAGCCGACAATGGAGCAAGCTCTGGGGCTGGAGCTCACACTGGAGCAAGCTCTGGGGCTGGAGCCGACACTGGAGAGGGCTCTGGGGCTGGAGCCGACACTGGAGAGGGCTCTGGGGCTGGAGCCGACACTGGAGCAAGCTCTGGGGCTGGAGCCGACACTGGAGCAAGCTCTGGGGCTGGAGCCGACACTGGAGCAAGCTCTGGGGCTGGAGCCGACACTGGAGAGGGCTCTGGGGCTGGAGGTGACACTGGAGCAGGTTCTGGGGCTGGAGCTCACACTGGAGCTAACTGGGCTTCAGGGGCCCTCCCTGGGCTCGACGGGGGATTGGGAGCCACATCTAGGCTTAACTCAGGAACAGGAGCCACTTCTGGGCTTGTTTCAGTAACAGGAGCCTCTTCTGGGCATAACAGGAGATTGGGATCCTCTTCTGGTCCTTCTTTAACAATACGTGTCTTGAAGGAGCGAATACAACACAATGATCCAGAGGAAGTGAGGTTTTTAATCAGTGTGTGTGCATGACACTACGGGAATGGAAACAAGGAAATGTCCTGATGCTTAGGACAAAAAGATCTGCAGGAAAGCCTGTGTTGCTTTTTTATTGCAGTGCTCTTCCTATTTCAGGATGATCGTAACAATATTTCTAATGTCTCTGTTTACTTCTACACATTAATGTGATTTTTTCTGTCTGTCCTGTTGTGATGCTGTAGAGCTGTCGTTCAGAGTGTGGATGTGTGGCGGCAGTCTTGAGATCCTGCCCTGCAGTCGCGTGGGCCACGTCTTCAGGAAACGCCATCCTTATGACTTTCCAGAGGGCAACGCACTCACCTACATCAAGTAAATTGACCTTTATGTAACTTGCAATCATATGTTTTGCATTGCAGTGTATGAATGAATGGCTGTTATGCTGCAGGAACACTCGGAGAGCTGCTGAGGTCTGGATGGATGAGTATAAACAGTATTACTACGCCGCAAGACCGTCAGCGCAGGGCAAGGCCTTCGGGAGGTCAGACGTCTCTCAAACCTTATGTAGATCTGGTTACGGTGACCTTCAGTTCTTCAGTACATCACTTTCTTTCATCAGTGGAACACAAAAGGAGATGTTTAGAAGAATGCTCATGCAGCTGCATACACTCTTAAAAATACAGGTGCTTAAAATGTTCTTCACAGCGATGCCATAGAAGAACCATTGGGCCCACTTTATATTAAGTGGCCTTAACCACTACTGTTTTTTCTTACGTTTAAATTCATTCTGAAATGCACTTATTATGTACATGCATGCTTTTACTTTTATACTTTTACTTTTTTACATGCTTTTTAGTGTTCCTGTAGCTCAATTGGTAGAGCACTGCGCTATCAAGCGCAATGTTGTGGGTTCGATTCCCCGGGAACACATGATAGGTAAAAATTGATAACCTTAATGCACTGTAAGTCGCTTTGGATAAAAGCGTCTGCTAAATGCATAAATGTATTTATGTTATTTATTTTTATTTATTTATTTAAATTTATTTTACATTGTACTTATATATATATTTTTAAATACCTTCATGTAATTACATCTGTAATTAGTTAACCTTATCCATATCCCACCTCCATAGCACCGGGTGACTATGAACACAACAGCTACATTGTACTTGTTTTTTGAGGTTAGCCACTTAATATAAAGTGAGACTGAATCATTTTTGGTTCCACAAAGAACCATTCGGTCAAGAACCTTTTCTTTCTCAACCTTTTTTTCACCACAAAGAACATTTTTTGACACAGAAAGGTTCTTGAGATTTTAAAGGTTCTTTATGGAACCATTTAGACACACACAAAAAATATTCTATAGCATCGTGAAGCACCTTTATTTTTAAGAGTGTAAAATGAAACAGACTAACAAGCTTCACAAAATTACTTCAAGTACAGTATATATACGATCTTGGCTCCTCAAGAAGCATCAGACTAGGTGGAACTCAAACAGCAAATAACAATTTACTTTATTGCATATAAAATTTTCATCTATTTAGACTACACAGTTTATATAATAAAGAAGCTCATATATTTAATGTGATGCTTTTTGGTCAGTCATACATAAATCAAACAGGTCAGTTTTCTGTGATAGTACTAATAAACTGTATATGTTTTAACTACACAATAAAAACACAATAAAAAGGTTATATATTTATCATCAATAAATCTCATTTATTTCAGTCTCTTACATTTGGACTAACTGAATATCACTTGTTCCACAGCTAGTCATGTTTTAACCAAACCATGTTCATAATATATTTCACTGAATAAACTGAAGTGTTTCCACAGATCAATGCTGATTCTAAGCAATTTGAATGAATGCATTTTGAAAATATGGTTATTTAATTGAAACCAAATAGATGCAAATAATTAATAATAAATTATGCCATGGTTTTTGAGTGCAGAAATCTGGCCTGTTTCATTTTTGTACTACTGAAAAATATGCACTGTTTTGTTAATATTAAAACTATGCAGAGCTGTCAAACAATATCATGAAAAAGTTTTTTTGGTGATTCAAGAACATATGAAAATTACAAAAAGAAAATTTAATAAAGAACTTTTTCACAAAATTTACATTTTTTTAGATGCACCTGTATACATAATAAATATACACACATATATACTATTTAAATAAAAACTTTTATTTTGAATGTAATACATTTTTTGAAATCACTAAAACTATGTAACGGATGGACATTTTATATGCAATTCAAATATGCCATTAATTATTTCTTTATTTTGACTGGATAGATTTTCCTCACAATATGCCATGATCAATACAAAGCTGTGTGAGCTCCTGGTCACAGTCTGCTCTCATTATATGGAGAACACAGTGAATATTGTATTAACATCTCTTGCTTTCATTATTGGGTGCAGTATTCCTAACCCGCTCTCTCTCTCTGTCTCTCTGTACAGTATTGCAGACCGGCTTGCTCTAAGGCAGAAGCTGAACTGTAACTCTTTCCGCTGGTATCTTGAGAATGTGTATCCTGAACTCAAGTGAGTCACGTTCACTGGACTGTGTCTCTGGACTCTGATGGACTGCCGCTCTGAATGTGTTTTATCTGTCAGGATCCCCGAGCAGGACGCGGTGTACAGTCTCCTGAAGCAGGGGGGCTTGTGTCTGGAGAGTCATGGCACAGACGCTCTGGGTTTGGAGGAGTGTAAGAGCACACCGAGCATCCCTGCCTCACAGGTGTGTGATGACGGACTCTAGCACTTTCACTAGCTTCAGTAACTAAACTACTTCAGGAGTGTGCCAGTGTTGTCTTGCTTTTCCCTGAACAGTTTTAGCTGTTGTTTCAGTGAGTAAGAGTATAAGACAAAACTAAGGCTTGGCATTGACACTGATTTCATGATTCCCAAGATCTTTGGTTTGTTTTGTACTTCCTCTGCTGAGAAACCCGAAAATGTGAAAAATTACCATGTCAACATGCATGTAAATTTTATATTATTACATAATTGTCATTATTGATATTATTATTATAATTGCATTATTAATACATGTATACATTTTCACATTTACTTTATATTCTCCAATATTTTTGGCAATTAAAGTTTCTTGTTCTTGTTTTATTTCGGTGTGTAACACTGGATAACCAATCAGATCTGTCGTTCCCGCGCAATATTTAAATAAGTTGACCCGAAGTGGTGGGTTTTCTTTTTAAAACCATTTCCAGTCGCAAGACATTTAACAAATAAAAAAATAACTGTTCGAGTCTCCCTAGCGCTCTGTTTGCTGTTATTACAGTAAGTAGGCTACATGTAACATAAAAGGACACAGAAAATCTTTTTTTTTTGTTTTTGTTTTTCAGTTATGACAACACATCTGTTTTAATTATTGCAAAATTGCCTCCCTTTTGTTTTGTCTTGTGAATTTTTCAGTTACCATGTAAATAGACATATTTCATAACAGTTATTACAAAATTGCGTCATTGTTACATGAAAAATGACATTGTAATTGCAGCACGTTCCATATTGACATTATTTTCACATTTGCATATATATATATATATAGAGAGAGAGAGAGAGAGAGAGAGAGAGAGCCTATATGTGACCCTGGAGCACAAAACCAGTCTTAAGTCTCTGGGGTATATCTGTAGAAAATAGATAATTTTATGGGTCAAAATTATTGATTATTTTCTTTTATGCCAAAATCATTGGGATATTAAATAAAGATCATGTTACATAAAGATATTTTGTAAATTTCATACCATAAATATATCAAAAATTGATTTTTGATGAGTAATATGCATTGCTAAGAATTCATTTGGACCACTTTAAAGATGATTTTGTCAATATTTTGATTTTTTTGTACTTTTTTTTGTATCTCTGCCAAATATTGTCTGACCCTTATAAACCATGCATCAATGGAAAGATTATTTATTAAACTTTCAGATGATGTATAAATAAATAAAAATACACTTACTGTAAGACTGGTTAATATTAAGGTTCAAATACCTGTACAAAGGTGAAGTGTAAAGGTGATAATGCAGTAGGTTGGAGGAGATGAGAGGATTTATTTGGAACAAAAAAAAATGGAGTTGTGTTGGAATAAGTAAAGGAAATAACTGTTATCAACTGTTATTTAGTTTCTTTGATTGTGATTTCTCTCTACACCTGCATTACTCCCTCAGTCATTGGTCTGTCCTGTTTCCTCAGAAGTGGACCCTGATTGAGCCTCAGATCCGTCAGCATGACCTGTGTCTGGCCATCACAGCTTTCACTGCGGGGTCAAAGGTCAGACTGGAGCCCTGCAACATCAAGGAGTCCAGACAGGTGTGTGTATTTGAGCTACTGAGACACATCGATCACATGCAGGTTTGACACCTGCCGCTTGCAGAAGACTATTACGCTCTTCTGACAGCACTAGTTGTTCTTGTGGAAGTTATGTATATTTCATAAAGTGATCTTCTGTGGCCATTTGAGGTGGAATGCCTCTCATTCTCTCAGTGGTAATAGCTGCGCTCGATCTGAAACACAGCAGGCACAGACACATATCTTCCCAGAAGCCCACAGCATATGGTTCCACTCACAACCTAGTTGGCTTAGCTGGACTGGCTTTCATCTTTTTTTCTTTTTATCTTTAATCTTTCATCAGTCTGACCTCTGCATCCGTCCACTCATTCATGCTCAGCGCATTTGTGATTATCAGACCATCCCTCACAATCAGATCCGATTCTATATAGAGAAGATCAGCTGCTGCTCTTCATATGACAAGACCATAAAGAGATGCTTAAACACACACACACACACACTCTCCATAGGTGTAATGGTTTTTATACAGTACAAACTGTATATTATATCGCCCTACACCAACCCTACTCCTAACCCTAACAGGAAACTTTATAATTATTACAAGCTAATAATTTCATGAACTTAAGAAGAAGAGCAATTCTTACAGCCTCTTCTGTGCTCTGTTTGTGGGATGTTTACAGTGATTGCATGTGTTACTATTAATGTATTAACCCATGTGCACTTTTTCCCCCCGTCTCTCTGTAGAAGTGGAAGCCCAGAGGTCCAGCGCTGCAGCACATGATCAGTGGCTTGTGTCTGGACAGCCAGCCTCCTTCAGGCCCTCCGCTGGTCACACAGTGCCGCCCACAGGTGTCCAGCCAATCCTGGGAGCCGCAGCTGGTCACCTGACTCTGACAGCTGCAGGGAGGGCGGGGAAAGGGGAGGAGTCAAGTCAGGTCGCTGAGCTCGAGGTGCTGTAGGAGCCAGAGGAAAACATCTGCACACTGTTTTAGTTGAAGGTGCTGCTCTCAAACCAATCGAACATGACCCTGTTCAAAACATCTGACCCCATACCCTTACCGTGGAATAGCTGGAGAGGGAGAAGTGACATCCTGCCTGCCAAATCAAAGCCTGAACACATTTCCAAGGCCGTGGAGCTCACACGGCATGGTTTTATCAGTCGACAGGAGTGCTTTGTTGAATGATGCGTTAAGGACTCCAAAAAACAGATATGTAGATAAATGCCTTCCCGATCCATAACCTGTATATTCCCTCATTCCCACTGAGAGATGAAGGTCAGAGTGGTCTCCGGGTGCTTGTTCGGTATTAGATTGGGATGAAGTGAGAGGAGTCTGCAGAAACTGAACCCATGGCTAACATCACAATGAAACAACCTAATGTTTTAGCAAAAAAGCGTTGAGATGACACATTAAAAGAGGTGTTAAGTGCTTTTAATGAGCTGTTATTCTGCATGGTACTGTACATCGGCAAAATGTAACAGCATCTGCAAACACGTCCAGTCCAAAGACTGTTTTTCCTCTGTCTTACTCATTTGCCTTTTCAAACTTTGTATTCACTTGAAGCGAAACCATTTTTCATTCTGAACATGTGCTAGGAAAAATAAAGACTTCCACCAAACAGACAGAAAAAAAGACCACAATCCAAAACATCTTGAGTTTGTCTTTGTGTGCCACAGTAAAACAGTCCCGAAGAGTCGTTTCAGAGTAATTGTAGACTGAAAACAGAATGCAGTGATGCACGGATTACATTAAAAACATTACATTTGTAAAATACAGTACATATACAGTGCAAAATAAAATACAGTACAAATACAGTGTATGAATGAAGTGCAACAAATGTAGCTGTATCTTTAGAAATGTAGCACTGTAATAGTCATTCTGTATAATGAACCGATACAGTGTATGGGGCTAAACAAATGTATGCATGCAAACAGGGGCACCTCTGTTGTTTCATATTTATTTAATGTAGCAAATTAGAATCTATAAAATACAATAAAATAGGGATTTACAAATCAGCATTTTTTTTTTTTTGCCAAACTTATTTAGTAATTATAATAGAATTATTTTAATTTCATAAGCATCTACACGTTATACAACAGAAGAAAAATCTATGTGTTTGTTATAAAACAAAAACATTTCTTAACCAATTGCCACAACCTGCGTTTTTCATTGAACGGACATGACTTTCAGTAAATAACAATGAAAATGATCTACATAAAATGTTCAGGAAGTCAGAGTGTGCCTTTTACCTTGCAGCACCAAGGGTTTTCAGTTGCAACCATGTGCTAGATCATTAATTATCTTTGTGGCAGCTTTAAGTTTTACACAAGTATGTCTGATTTGCATGAAAATATGTAAACTTACAAGGAGTTGAAGGAGATTCGTGTGAAAACGTAGGCCTGCTAAATGTCCTATTTATGTTGACAAACTGCAGATCATTTATTTAATAAGTCTAGTGCTAATGTGGAAAAGGCAGTAGTGAAAGTATTGGCCTAATATGATGTAAAACATAAGATACTTCAAGCTGCACACTGCATACTTAACGTTAGTATGCTGTAATGCACGAAGCGGCCACCAGGTGTCAGGCCTTCATCACAAAAACTATTCAAATCCCACCATCAGACTTTCATGTAGAATAGATAACAAACGCTTCAGGAGCCTGCCCTGGAAACAGAAAGGAACACACATGCTTTATTTTTATATGAACATTTTCACTAAAACTAAAATCAACCAATATATTCACAAATGTGTTCAAGGAAATAGTTTTTATGTAATACTCATAGCCTACCAATAACACAATAACATCACTATCAGAAAGAATATTTCTCTGTTTGTATTCATCTCGTTATGCCTCTTGCCTGTGACTTATATTCCAGTCAGTAAACAGTGTCCTTACCGTCGGGCAACATGTTGATGGTCTGATATTTAGAGGTCATCACTAAGGGCAGTGTGACCTATGGATCAAATGTGCCTCTCCAGCTCACTATCACATACTTCACACATGTCACAGACGAATAAGCACTGTGCTCCTTATAGCTCCTCATTTCAGGAGTCACATGATAAACGGGGCCTTGTCTTCGCTGCACAACAGGTTTGAAAGCTATGCGTGAGCAGCATTGCATGCATTCCTCCTTGAGCCGTGTCTTGTGAAGAGCAGAGATATCTGGAAGAGCTGCTGTGTTACAGTGCACATCTTCGTTTAAAAGAGCTGCAGTCACAGGAACGTCACACTGCTCTTCTTGGAAGTCTAGAAGAACATTTTCTGTTTTATGGGGATAGATGCGCAACACGCGTGACTGTACAAGATCTGTGCATTTCTGTTATCTGTCTGATTTGGCTGATACTGGAAGCAGATGACACATGGACTCATCTTCAGCTCAGATATAAATTTTCTATGTCAGGATACCGAAGTGTTGAACTATTACCACTCTTCTGAACTCCTTCATATTTGACTGCTTAGAGGCTTGGTTTTAAAACACACTATTCTGGATTGGAGCTTAACTGTGAACATTGAAAAGAGATGAAAATGTAGATTTATATGTCCGCTAGCATGTTTTTTCCCCCTTTTTCCTCAACAACTAGTTTTATTTTAACTTATATTACTGAAGAACACAATTTATTATTATTATTATTATTATTATTATTATTTTAAACAAAACAAAACCACTGGAATCACAAAATAAAATATTTAAATCAATTAACAACATTATTTATATAGCATACATGCAGTTTTTATAACCTCGTATTGGTTGTGAATCTCCTGTTCAGTAAGGTTGTAGAAATCGTCACCATTTGGTTTCATCATAAAGTTTTTTTTTTTTTTTTTTTTTTTTTTTTAGAACAAAACAGACTGCCTTATAATTTGCTTAACTGTACTTTTGTATACACACAAAATTAATATGCATATTAATATATTCCATTAGCGCGCTCTCTCGCTTAATATTAATTGGCTGGTACAGTAAACTCCTCCCAGACAGAGTGTGGTGTAATGAATAATTAATGAGCGCTCGTGTCAGACAGACCCCGCCCAGCGGCAGCCTGGACCCGGCGAACCGTCACTCAGGAGCGGACGCACACACACACACACACACACACGGCCCGCTGAAGAGCTCCAGGGGGATCCGTCCATACCTCGGGAATATACTATGTTATTTTCCTGATCGTGTAAATCTGCGCTTTTCTCTGTGACGGGGTTCACTCACTACATCAGTGGATATCTCAGGTGAGTCGATTCACCTTTAACGTTACCTTTCCATCTGAACGAGACGCGATGAGGATGACGAGCCGCTTCATGATTTTACAACAAAAATAATAAACATTAGTATAACGACGGTTGGTGATGATGTTGTTATCCAGCTCACGAGCTAACTGACTGTTTGACTCTGAGTTCACAGTGTAGCATCCGGCTAAATCAGCTGCTAACCAGCACCTAGCGAGATGACATGACTCAGACGGGTGTTGTGTGTGAGGTGAACAGTTTTCTGACCCTCTGGTGTGTTTTGTGTCCAGGCTTCAGCTTTGGTGAAGCGGTTTGTTGGTTCAGTCAGTTGTTGCTGAAGAGTTGCTAGCTCAGCTAGCCGGTTAGCAGCTCACCTGCCACTGATTCACAACACTGAAACACTGAGTTAAATTACCTCATTACACTGTTGTGTTCTCTTTTATTATGAACTAACTTTACATGGATATTTTTACGTTAGGGATTCATTACTGGGCTGATGTCATACACCGAGCTGTACATTAACTTCTTCTGAACAAGCTGTTTGTTGATGATTAGTTTTGCTGGAGTTAAACTGAGCTCAGTGTGACACAGATCAGAAACACGTCTTTTTATGAGTTTGCTGCTCCATCCCAGTGTCCCAGTGACTCTGAACAACCAGTGTTTACAGCTGTCACACTCCAGAATGATCATTATATCAACAGATGGATCACTGATATCTCCTGCCATCATCAGCCTGTCATTAACACCACTCTAAACAACTACATTAGGGTTTTTTTGTTTTTAATGGAACTCTTTACCCAATCTTTAGACCAAATGTAAAATAAAAACATGCATATGATGTTTTTGTATAATATTTGATACATCAGGCTTTTATGGCTCATATAGTAGGATGCATTAAGAAGAAACACCACAGTTTAATCCAAAGGCAGAAACTGAACAATAATATGCACTTTGGTGCAGATGGTGATATTTTAGTAACCTAAATCAGTGAGATCTTCATAATAGTATAGCAGATTATTACAATAAATAATGTTAATTTCGGTCGTCACTCTATATCTTCAATAATAATGACATTCAAATGCCTAGTTTAATGATCAAAAGATGTAATGCAATGGAATACAGTGATGTTGGAGAGATGAAGAATTAAATGTCGCTCACTGATTCATGACGTCTGAATAATCAAGCAAAGCAAAGTTGCTTCAATCCAGTCAGTGTTTGTCTTGAAATATTACTAACAATGTCAGTTATTCGTATGTTTACTTGATAAAAAGACACGAGCTGAAGATGGGCGTTTGTAAAAGTATATTAAAAGACCTTTCACTTGCTGATAACATATAGACGATCAATCAGACGACAGAAGGCATGTAGTAGACTGTGTAAGACAAGGCTTTGATCGAGGCATTGAAATTTGTCTATTAAATACGATAGAGTAGGCTTTAATGACGTCGTGTGGTTTTAGACTCGGTGAATAGTTGAACTTTCTTCTAACGTTAAAGTTCTGCCGTAGCTACATTTGTTTAGTGATGAATCTCCTGCAGTGGCCACCCATCACCACTGTCACGTTTCCATTGAAAACAAGCAGGAGATTTGACGTACATGTTCACCCAGGCTTTTCTCAGAAGTGTGATGACGTCCAGTTGATGAGTCATCAGAATGACAGTCAAACTACACACTAGTGAAGGGTTTTCTTGCGGGATGAAGTCATTTGTCATTTCTTTATAAAGGCTAGGCTTTGCCAAGATAGAAATCAAGAGGCAGCTCTTATCTGTTTACTCCCTTTGGTTCCTGCTCAGCAGTTAATCATTGTCACGTCCAGAACCCTGTACCCTGAGCGGTGTGGTTCATTCAGGTAATGTTTTGATATGATTGTGCTCAAGGTAGAACAGTTTTGCATGTGTAACCCTAATAAAATATGACCGCACAACTCATTTATTTAGTTCGAAGGCTCTTGGAAGAAGGCCGTACGTCGTTCTCTCTGTTGTGGATGATTAGGTCTTCCCTTCATTCCTGTCGTTTATGAGGACTGCGTCTGCTCTGTGTCAGATTCTCTGTTTTATAGCCGTGTGTAAAGAGAGGTCACAGGTTGAATGGCTGTGACGTGAGATATATTACTGCTGTGTCTGCACATTGGACTTGGTTCTGGTCTGTGTCCAGCTCTCACTTAGTGCTGACATCCCTTTCAATGACAGCACATTTATGAAATGTTATTTGGGAATCCAGCCATACCCCTTTTTTCACATAAATGGTGCTGGTGCTTGGCCAGGGATCTGCGATTCTCCTTCAGAAGCAGATCACTTTCACTTTTGAGTAGTTGAATTCAGTGTATTTGAAGTCAGAGTCAGGCCATCCTTAAAAATATTCTTGATGCCGTAACCCGACCAATCCTTTCAATTTAGGACCGACTCAATTTTTGCTTCTTTTTTTTATTTTAGTCCGACCGACTTGCCAGTTGTAAATTTTTTTTTACTCTTTAAACAACTAATACAAAAGCAATACAATAATATTAATTATATTTTAGTTAGTATTGTAAATATATAAATTGCCTAGGCCTACGTAAAAAATGAAGGCTACGTTCTTTCTTTTAAATAAAAACCTCCTTCGTCTCATATTCTCATTCACTGTTAGAGTCAATGATGCGCCCGAAGGTGGGGGTTGAAGACCCAATCAGTGACGACACGAGAATATAGTTCCCAGTATTTATATGATTAAAAATGGGCTCTGTCTCATATAGCCTTGTTATTTGTACACGCTGTGACTATACAGATCACAACATGTAAATAGGAAAATGTTTACATTATTTTGTCACTTATTGGGATTACTATGTTACCATTATCCACTTACATCCAGTCTTTGTGCTAAGCTAGGCTAGCGGTGGGTGTGTCAAATAACACTTACAGAACGCACAGAAATGAAAAAGGTATGTATGGACTTATCTAACTCTGGGGGATACTGTGAATAAGTCCCAAAATGTCGGAGTGTTCCTTTAAGGATGGCCTCAAATAAAAAAATGTATTCCGCCTATTGATTCTTATGCGTTTTATTTATTTGTATTTATCTGTGAGGACCGGACCTAGCAATCTGCCAGGATCTTGCTCACTAATCTAAGCTCTCCAAATTTTTGCTACATCCTAATTTAACAGGAGGAGGCAATTGATTGTTAGCTTTTTTCGCTTGATAAATGAAATCATTATTTAAAAACTGCATTTTGTATGGACTTGCGTTATCCTTGTGTTAAATAAAAAATTAGTTTGATCTGAATCTTTTAATTGTAACAAATATGCAAAACAATAAGCGGAAGGAGCAAAACCCTTTTCATGGCACTCTGTTCACCCTTTCCGTGCTCTGAACATCTCCTTTCGGGTTCCACAGAGAAAGGACACTTCATTTTTGGGTGAACTATGCCTTTACAGGTGGAGTTCTCATATAAAAGGCCTTTGTGAATGTGTCAGATGTGAAAGGGATGATCCAGTGCTGGAGGCTTCTTGATAGTAAAGCTAATGATCAGGATAAGAGTGTAACTAGCCTGTGCAGTTATAAGATGAGCGGCGCTGATGGAGCGCAGGGCTTTGTTCTCGCTGTGCTTATCATCAGCCTCACGCTCAAGGACAGCAACCTGTGGCACACTGTGATCTCTTCTCAATATCCTGCACACGTAACGTCCTGTGGCAAGGCTTTGGGGCTGGTTTCCTGGTGACAGCGGTGGGGACTCTTGATTGTGACTGAGGCCATGAAATCTGTTCTGTGTGCTGCATCATGCTCATGCTCGCTTGTCATTTCAGCAAGACGGGTTGTGTAACACCAGGCACAAGCATTGCTGTTGATGTTAATGCAGAGCGTTGCTTTTGCAACTGAGGTGAAGTCAGGATGTTACTTGTGGTTTGTTTACGGGCAGAGAGTTGCTATTTACAGGTTTTGTCACACATGCTTTGAGTTTAATTTGGATGTGTCCTTTCCAGTCTGTAGTCACTTTGTCAGATTTGTTGCAAAACATGCATATAAAGAAAAAAAATTAGATTCAAGGCTACATTGTAAAAATGCGGCACTGCGTTGTTGGCTGACGATTGCTGGTGCAGACGTTTGTTTCAACACTGATGATTCAAATGTGCACACACACACACACTAGCACATATTGTGCTTTCCAAGAGCTCGCTCCCTCCCTCAGATAAGACGAGAGTAACGTGGGAAGAATGTGCATTCCTTTCCTGAGGAGGAGGAGGAGGAGCCGGGTTTTTCCTCTGCCTCGCATCAGTGGTCTGCCTTCAGCCGTTCAGGCTTTTATCAGAGACCCAGGCCTGTGAGATGAGTCACAGCGCTTCTCTCACACCCTCTTCACTGAAATGGTGACAGTGTTTATACCAAATATGTTAGTTATAAATTGAATACACACTGGTTTTGAGAACAAAGTATTTTAATTCAGTGACAAATCAATAGAATCTCTTTTGCTCACCAAGGCTGGGCTTATTTGATTTAAAATAGAGTCAAATCTGTAATCTTTTGCTTAGAAGTTGCTTCCCAGCTTCGTGACAAACCCAGATGAACCCTGCCCTCAGGAAAAGGCAGCAAAGGGGGCAAGGTTTAGAGAAGAGGAAGAGAAAACTACGGGTCTATGTAAAAGTCTATTCAAGCATGAATCATGATTCAGTCTTCTGACGATTCTAATGGATTCACAAGTTTCAAAATCAGTGTTCTAAAGCAGCGGTTCTTTAAACTGTTCCTCACGTCCCCCGTCTGCATCTCTCTCTCTCTCTCTCTCTCTCTCTCTTATCTATTTTTACATAGCTATAAGAAGTGTTAAACATGGACTCACATGCAGTTGCTGTCCTGTATTAAAGCTTTAATCAGGAAAACTGTATATTTAAAGCTTATATAAGCTAGAGCTGCAACTAACGACTATTTTTTCTGTCGACTAATCTAACGATTATTTTTATTACAATAAATAATTAATCTAATGTTCTTTTTTTAATTAGCTCATGAATCCTTTGGATAACTTTACCAAAAAAAAATATAAGTACAACTTCTAATATAATATTTCAACCTTTATTCATTTCAACTTATGTGGTTGAAGTTTTTACAGTATAAAATAAATAAGAGGCAAAAAAAAAATATTTTACTATGGTAAATATGAGCTTATGATAGCATTTATAATTAAACCACAGTAGCCATAAATTTACATTAGTCTGAGACGTCATGAAATGTTCTTTAGCATCACAAACAAAAAAATGTAGTCAGGGTTCTGCTATGGTTTAGCATGGTTCCCAGAGATCTGGAGCTGATTTGGGGTGGCTGGGTGGTTTGTGACTGTTGTCTCTCGGCGCGCTTTCTTTTAAGGGGCCGTTCACATTTCACGTCTATTGCGCACTCGTTATTTCGTTATTTCCAATGTAGGCGCGCGATAAGCGCGCTCATAATGGAAGCGACACGCTCGTTTTTTCCAGGTGCGTCCGCAGAAAAAATACTCGACGTATTTTTGTAGTCGACGTAGTCGATGACGTCGACACGTTGTTGCAGCACTAATATAAGCAGTAGCTTTTACAAATAACAGTGTTATCTAAAAGTAAGAGACAACAACAAACAAAAAAAGGCCTGCCAATAAAAGCTGTGCTTGCACCGGTTCTGCATGATCCTCTTCAATAATATCCTCTGCTTCTCAACGGACAGTAGACCGTACACACAGCTTCAATGGAGGGACTGAGAGCTCTCGGACTAAATCTAAAATATCTTAAACTGTGTACTGAAGATGAACAAAGGTCTCATGGGTTTGGAACGACATGAGGGTGAGATATTAATGACATCATTTACATTTTTCGATGAACTAACCCTTTAATGGAATGTATTTTTTCTCTCAAATAAAATCATACTGACCCAAAATTTTAAAAGTAATTATAAAAAAAAAAAAAAAAACAAAAAAAAAATCATAGCACACATGTGTCTGCCCATTTGGTGGAAATGGGGCCAGCTCGGGCACTCTGCTGGTAGAAAAGGGTGTACAGGACCTGATAGAGGCCTTGAGAGCTGCATGGCTGCGTTCTTCATTTGACTGGACACAATCCCTTCCAGTGCTTCAGCAGCAGTCACCTGCCCTCGGTAAGTGATCGGTGTCAAGCTGCAGCCCTTCTGGAGATGCCCCCGAGACTGATCAGAGCTTCATTCAGAAGCAGAGGAGCTGCTATTTACTGAGCAATCAAACCTCTGCGCTCTGTGCCGATGGCTCATTTTCCATTATTAGGACTTCTTTTGCTCCGCTGGACGCATTTGTCCATGGAATGGCAATCTTTCTGTGCCTGCTCATGCAATACAGTCTCCATAGTTTTGGATGACAGACAATGAGTTCTTTGAGTTTGCTCAGAAGTTGTGGGCCTGGAGGGAGAGAGATGGCCGGATTGGTGGCTTCAGGTGTCACTCAGGCCCAGCGCAGTCACCCAGAAGGAGAATGTGAATAGCACAGGCCTCGTGGGCCTCCTGCAGTGGACAGACTGGTCGGACGGGGTGTGATGAAATCCTCTCTCTGTTTTGAACCAGCACACTATGAGTCACACAGGCTCCTGTTACCTGGTCTTTCAGTATTGTCTTTCTTCTTTCACCCCAGAGCATTTCTTATCTGTTTTGGTTGAGTTTGATTTGTGCACTTTAAATAACCAAAGCTCTTTGAGGAACTGAATAAAGCTTTTACAAACGCTTGGTGCTTACGTCAAACGTGACTTTGGCCTCGTTTACACTGCCATTTAAATGTGACCCAATTCAGATTTTTTTTGCTCAAATGTGACACAGATCAGATCTGTTCTATGACAGTGTAAACAGGAAAAAACACATGCATTCGGATAATTAGAGTTCGTTTTCAGTTCTCTGCCAATGCGACTTTCATTGTGTTTTAGTATGTCATTAAGGCTGTGACAATTTGGATCCAGAAATATTCAAAGGGGAAAACATTTGTTGATCTTGACAGTTTTTGTAATATTCAGAAATGTGCAACAAGAAATCTAGGTTTTTCAATCTGGTGAATGGTCTTTAGTCATCTGACGCATTGCAGGTGTAAGCATAGCTTGCTGGTTTGAGTTGGGATGGATGGGTTGTGTGATTTTAGTCACTGGTTTCAGATGTATTTGTTGCTGGACTGGCAGAGCCTGAATAAAACATGAGTCGAGCCATCTGAGAAGCTCTGGTTTCAGTTGGGCATTTAACCAACACAGTTTACTCTGACAAGACCTGCTTGAGCTCCCTGAAGATAATCAACATAACCTTTGGCTGATGGGCCAGATGAGTCGCCTCTGACTAGTTATATTAACACTAGCACTATTAAACACTAGCACTACTTACAGTAGCACTGTTAACACTAGTACTATTAAACACTAGTAATATTAAACACTAACACTACTCACATTAGCACTGTTAACACTAGTATTATTCACACTAGCACTATTCACGCTAGCTCTATTAACACTAGCACTATTCACACTAGCACTACTCACACTAACACTGTTAACACTAGTACTATTAACACCAGCACTATTAAACACTAGTACTATTAAACTCTAGTACTATTAAACACTAACACTACTCACACTAGCACTGTTAACACTAGTACTATTCACACTAGTACTACTCACGCTAACACTGTTAACACTAGTACTATTAACACTAGCACTATTCACACTAGTACTATACACACTAGTACTACTCACACTAACACTGTTAACACTAGTACTATTAACACTAGCACTATTCACACTAGTACTACTCACACTAACACTGTTAACACTAACACTGTTAACACTAGTACTATTAACACTAGCACTATTCACACTAGCACTATTCACACTAGTACTACTCACACTAAAACTGTTAACACTAGTACTATTAACACTAGCACTACTCACACTAACACTGTTAACACTAGTACTATTAACACTAGCACTGTTCACACTAGTACTACTCACACTAACACTGTTAACACTAGTACTATTAACACTAGCACTATTCACGCTAGCACTATTCACACTAGTACTATTCACACTAGCACTATTCACGCTAGCACTATTCACGCTAGCACTATTCACGCTAGCACTGTTAACACTAGCACTATTCACACTAGTACTATTCACACTAACACTGTTAACACTAGCACTATTCACACTAGTACTATTCACACTAACACTGTTAACACTAGTACTATTAACACTAACACTATTCACACTAGCACAATTCACACTAGCACAATTCACACTAGTACTATTCACACTAGTACTATTCACGCTAGCACTATTCACACTAGCACTATTCACACTAGTACTATTAATACGAGTACTATTCACACTAGCACTATTCGCACGAGTACTACTCACACTAACACTGTTAACACTAGCACTTTTCACACTAGCACTTTTCACACTAGCACTATTCACAGTAGCACTATTCACGCTAGCACTATTCACACTAGTACTATTCACACTAGTACTACTCACACTAACACTGTTAACACTAGTACTATTAACACTAGTACTATTAACACTAGCACTATTCACACTAACACTGTTAAAGGGGGGGTGAAATGCGCGTTTTTCCTCAATATCCTGTTAATCTTGAGTACCTATAGAGTAGTTCTGCATCCTTCATAACTCCAAAAAGTCTTTAGTTTTATTATATTCATAAGAGAAAGATAGTCTGTACCGATTTTTCCCGGAAAAACACGAGCCGCTGGAGGAGTGACGTGTGGGCGGAGCTAAAGAATCACGAGCGCCAGTAGGCTTTTGCGATGAGAGCGTTTGGAAGCTGTGACATTACCGTGAGGAAAAAACCAACCAAAACAAACCATGGCTAACAGTCAGATTCAGCGTATATTTATGATCCAGAATCAGATCCAGAGGCTGAAACTGAACGAGAGCAGCAGCAGCAGCAACACTCGCTCTGAGCGGGGCTCGAACCCGGGTCTCCGGCATGGGAGGGGACGCACTAACAAGGTGGCAGAGGTTCCAACACACGATCGTGACCCTTTTTCCTTGGGATTGCATCATCCTTAAGAAATAAACGATACGCAAATCCGTCGTCAAACTGGGCCTTGTTTGTAAAACAAGCATCTTCGAAATGCAGGGAACAAACACAAACACTTACACAACTCCGTTGATGCTCTGTAAAGATAAACTCCATCCACTGGTCCCTTAATGCTGTTTTTTTTTGGTAATCTGTGCAGGGTTGTCTTGCCCTGGCAACCAAAAACACACTTCTTTTGTGACTTTTCGCGACGCTCTCGCTCTGATCAGTGAATGTCTCTCGCTCTGATCAGCGAATGCCTGTTGTGCTCTCTCACTCATTGCTCTGCTATACGGGAGCGCGCGCTCTTCCGGCAGAAGTGCCCTTAGGACCCATATAAGGAAATTCCGCTCCATCTAACGTCACACAGAGTCATACTCGAAAAAAACTTTCCGAAACTTGTGACAAACCGGAAGGAGTATTTTTGGAACAGAAATACTCCTTCAAACGTACAACTTAATTTTTTAAATTTTTTCCATGTTTAGCATGGGAATCCAACACTTTAACAGTGTAAAAAACTCAGTATGCATGAAATTGCATTTCACCCCCTCCTTTAACTCTAGCACTATTCACACTAGCACATACAAAAGATTCAGATTTTAACAAACAACTATTAGTAGATTCTGATAACGATGTCAATGTTGGTTAATTGCATAAAGCAGGACTTAAAAAAGAGAAAGAGACAAAAAAGAATGTTTCTCTCCGAGCAGAATGTGTATTTGAACGTTTCAGTTCCTGCATTCGTCTGTGAAAACAAGACAGTAGAAAAGTGAGTAGAAAACATATAATAATGTTATTTAATAATAATGTAACTTTTTCTTTCCAATAATTATATTGATATTAATGATATATTATTTTTAAAAATAATAATAAAGTACAGCATTTAATTTACTAAAAAATGTGCATCTGTTTTCTGATCAAACCCATCTGTTTAGCTGTGCATTTATTGAATAAGCACTATGCAATGTCCAAACTGATTATACTGTATTTTACATATAAACTGTATTTTATGTAAAATCATTTTCTATCTTTAACTGTTTTAAATTCATTAAGTCACTTTTTTAATAATTTACAAAGTTTTAAAATTGCTTGTTTTTATTTTTGTTTTATTATTTATTATTTTATTTTACTTTATTTTGTTAAGCGTTTTGAATTACCATTGTGTACGGAATGTGCTTTATGAATAAACTTGCTTGCCTTGCCTTGATCTCTCTTAGTCATAGCAAATACAGTATCATCTTTTCCTGATTTACCAAAGACCAAATGTATTAAACAAAAGAAAAAATGTCAACAGAATATAAACATTTTTTTTTTTTTCAAGATCTTTAAAAATGTTTCAGCATTGATAAAAATACGCTAGTCCCTTAGGCATTTTGAGAGGAAAAAAACTGCATAAATTAGAAGGCTGTACATTTTATTATTACATTCAGAAATAATGTAGGCTAAAATAATGGTAAATAAAAGCAAAATAACAAACACAGTTAGGTTATTTTATTTCCTTTCTCTCTAAAATAAAGTTGTATTTAGGTTAAATATAAGCGAGAATCCAAAACAAATTAATTACAAATTAAGTCTACCTCTCTAATTCTGCATGAATCCAAATGTTTCAGTATTTGTGCTGCTAACCTTTTATTTATCTAAACTATAGGATCTGTTCTTCACTCGCATTATCGATGTAAAACATCATCCTTCATTTATAGACAATATCAGAAGTGAGGCGTTGGTCACACTGAACGGCACAGACTGTACTATGGACTGTTTAAATTGAGCAGTGTAACTTTTTGTTTCTTTAACTGTATATTATTTTGATAATGAACTAGGGCTGTAGATATCGAATATTTTAGTAATCGAGTACCCTACCAAAAAATTACATAGATTAATCGAGTAATCTGATAAAATGTGTTTTTGCTTAATTAAAGTGTAAAATTAATTATGCAAGAGAAAATAAGACTCCTGGGTCTCTTAAAATGAACAACTAAGTTTCCTTTTTTAGAAAATAATATTTTTATTTTTTAAATGCATAGAATGCAATGCATACACATCAAAAATAAACATTTAATTATTACCCATTGTTTCTCTGTCTGTACTTGTACTGTGAACAACGACAATAAAGTTGACAGATGAATTAAGTGCATTTAAGTGCCATTCAGTTGGGGTTTAAAATACAGCATTTTCTGAGATGCACATTAAACATTAAACGCATAAAACATTCATTTATCTTTTAATTATTGAAAATTAACTTAACTTTTTTTGTAAACAAAGGGGATTTACTATAAAAAAAAGAAAACATGGAAGAAATGTTGTGTGATTAAACCTTAAAAAAAAACATTTTTTTTTGTTTGTTTTTTTTAGTAGCAGGCTATGTACACTCTGCTGAACAATAGTCTTTAACCGGATTTTTATTTTGACGGGTTGGCATAACGTTACAGTTCCTTGTATGTGATGTGACGCTAGTTTTACTCAAATCAAACGGTCAAATGCTCGTGAAGTGACTGTCAGAGCAGTTCTGGAGATGTTGTTCATGTGTTAACGTCTTATTTAGTGAGACAGCAGACGCTGAAACACCGGAGCGTCGCTTCCGTGTGTTTAAACGAAGGAGCGCTTCTGCACCATTCATTAAAAGAGACACGCAGAACATGCGGGATCATATTTAAACAGACTGTTCTGGCTTAATATTTACAGATATTAGTCCATATCGTGATTTGATGTAAGTGCAATGACCTATTTTTGATTAATTCATTCAAAATTTGGCAAATTCCATTCCATGTTAAACTGTAAATTCTGTTTTTATGACTGGATTCCGTGATTCCCTCCGTGTTTTCTGCATCGCTAGGGCCCTAGTTGTGGAATGCCAGCTCTATCTTGCAATGGACAGTTGGAAACACACCACGACATTCTCTTTACGTTTGTCCGCGCCCTCAAATCAAAACACTGCTGACTCCTTGCATTATGCGACTTCGGACGCAGTGCTTGTGTCTCCTTCCGCTTTGTGGGTGACATAAACTCGTTGTCACAAAAAAAATAATAATTGCGAAAGAACCTGACATGAGATTTAAAATAAATTAAGAGGCTTCGAGGCAGAGGAATTTGCCTCGATCATTTTTTGTAATCGACTTACTCGAGTTACTCGTTTCAGCTCTATAATGAACAGGCTGCGATGTCAAATTAGCAAAAAAATATGATATGTGTGTGAGGCACCGACGCGATCTGTCGCACGGACGCATTGTTTTTCTATTCTGTTACTCTGTAATTTGTGGTCATACCGACGCTGGTTTGTCATACAGAAGCAAAACATCATTTAAAGCTGTAAAGCTTTTGTAAAATAAAGAAAACTCCTTTCTGCTGTCTTAGGGCATATTACAATTATCCGAAACTCAGCACCATTTTGTTCTTTCATTTTGTTAATCTGTTAAAGATTTTAGTGAAAAATATTTTTGTGTATAGGCCTATACAGTATATTCTTGGGGTTTTTTTGTAGCGTGTATAGTTTTATTCTGTTTTCTCCGTTCACAGAAAGCTGCAGGTGTGTAATGTAACCTTGTGTGAATCTGTGTTTGAAACCGTTTTTAACAAAACCTGCCTATTACCTGCCATTCATTTTCACTTAGATTTAGGCCAAATGCTTAGTGGTTCATGACAAATCCTTTGATAAACTGGCCGATGCATTGCCATTGCCACTTCACTTCACCTATGATGAATTTACAGCTGAGAGCAGACATTTCACTCGTTGGTTGCATTAGCGTCACGTTTGCATATAGCCCTACTATGCCTTCTTCCAAACTATTTTGTAAAGATTTTATTTTGGCAAGTATTTAATTATTTTTCCCAGAGAAAAATGTTAGATTATGCAACATACATGCAACTCGTCGTCTCCATGCAGTTAATTAATAAACCAGCAGTATCTGCCCTTTTCATCCTATTTCTCATATGCCGATGGCTTTAAAATAATGGAAAATCGATACATCAGTGCAAATAAATATTTAAGTTAAAAAATCAATCAAGCATCATTTACATGTCTATTTCAGAAAATGCATTGGAGTAGAACTATAATGAAGTAATTTTATGTAACTGTATTATTATAAAAACTTAATTGTGAGTAATTTTGTGCTTCTATATGAACCTTCAGCATTAGAGTAATGTAGTACCGACTGGTTCTCATTTATATTTTACAGTATTAGTTGAGATTTTTTTTCCATGAGGCCTAAACCAGCCAAGACACCAGCACAAAAACACACTCCGCTAAACACTGTCCAATAATCTGTATCAACAGAATCTCAGTAAAATGTGGCTCACACAGCCCTACTGTGATATAGACCCAAACTGCTGACACAGAGAGTGTCATCTGAAATACATTCAAATTGAGATGTAGAACAGGAACTGCACATCCTTGATTACATTAGATATCTGAGTCAACTTTCTATTATTTGATGTCCTGAGGAGTCTTGATATCTATCCGAGCTCTAGATAACACTGAACCCTGACAGAGCCATAGATGCGTGCTTACTTTCATTCAGATATGCAAATAGTGGTGCCTTTGTGTGTGTTTCTGCTCTCATTATCTGTGGTACTGTACTCTTCACAGTGGTCACTGATGGTGGACGCACAGTGGGCAAACATCTGGACTGTCTCCAGCAGAGACTCCAGTACTGTTAGCAGTGATCTGCCAAGAACAGAGAGATTTAATTTCATTAAAATACTTGTATTGCACATGGACTCATTAAATTGATCAAAATGGACAGTAAATGCATGTATGAGATCACAAAAAAAATGTATTTTGCACTTTCTGTTTAACAAATAATCTTAAAATATACCACTTTTTTCACATAAAAAATGATAAATGTTTCTTGAGTTTCGTGCTCTCTCTCTCTCTCCTTTTTTTCCATCCCTCCTGCTCTTTCTTTCTTCATTCTGGTATGGAGTATTTCAGGGTGAAGACGCCCCATCAGAGCCATATCTGAACTCCAGGAGACATTCACTTTTGGACAGTTAATGGCTCATTTAGTCATTTCTAGTATTGCATTCATCTGTTTGGACAGTTTGGGTTAGATCTTGGATGAGACTTTGGTGATGAATGATAGCAATGGCCTCATTTTCATTGAAAACTTAAATAGTGCCAAAACACCTCAAAGTGTCTCTGAAATATAAATCTCTGAAATATATAGGCCAAACACAGCAAGGTTTAAGCCGGTGTATAACTGTTTTATTTTTGAGTGAAGCTTTGTGTGTTTAAAAAAAAAAATTGGTTTATAAATGAAGAGTGTTAATGTTGTTGCTTGAATGAAGAGTGACTTTGTATGTTGCTTCTTTGATTTTTTTCTTCTTGGTTTGTGGTGATATTGCTTGGTTTTGCTGCATGCGAGTGACAGTCTTTCATCCTGTTTGGTGGTTTATAATAAACTGAGTTCAGTATGTCACAATATGAATCATATCCTCTGTATCTTGACTTTGTTGTTGATATTCAGTTCTAATTTACACCAGCGTTTAGTTGACTAAAATGCATCATAATACCATGCAGAAAGCATGGTTATCATATAAATCATATAGAACCCAAACTCTCATTTTTAACCAAGAATGACTTCTTACCCGTGGTTAATGGTAGCATAAACTAGCGCTGGAGTAAGTTCAGTCTTGAGACGTTCTCAACAGAGCGCTGAATCCAGGAGGCAGCGTGGAAACTTTAGTTTAATGGCACTTTACAGTTGCAGTGCAGCTCGGCACATAGTAATGTTATCTAAAGTACAGGTTCGTTACGTTGGCACTGAATTGATACTTCAGTTTTAAATTTGTAAGGACACCAGCCTTACGTTAGTCCCAAGTACCTGCTCAATTCTTGATTTATGAATTGTTTGACTTTAACCAACAAATTGTGCAGTATAGACAGATTAATATATATATATATATATATATATATATATATATATATATATATATATATATATATATATATATTTAAGAGATTGCACTTCGCTCTTAGTTTGCTGTTTATTACATAACATCGTGTCAACTATGATGAGCCTTTCTGTGGTACGGACAATGCCAACTTTATTATCTACCTTAAAGGTGCTGTAGGGAACTTTTGTAAATATATTTTTTACGTATTTATTAAACCTGTCATTATGTCCTGACAGTAGAATATGAGACAGATAATCTGTGTAAAAATCAAGCTCCTCTGGCTCCTCCCAGTGTCCTATTGCCATTTGCAGAAACTCCATCGCTCCCGGTAAGAAACAACCAATCAGAGCTGCGGTCCTTAACTTTGTTTGTGTTTAAAATGTAGAAAAATGTATATAATAAGCGAGTACACCATGAATCCATTTTCTAAACCGTGTTTTTGGCTTGTCCTGAATCACTAGGGTGCACCTATAATAAGTGTTTATATTCGGACTATTTTAGATTGCTTCGGGGATACCGCGGCGGAGTAACCCAGTACCTTTGTGATTTTTCATAGACATAAACAGAGAGAAGTAGTTCCGGCTACGATGTTCTTCCACTAGACGCAAGCAGTTCTGTTTATTAACCGCTAGAGCGTCAAAAGTTCCCTACCGCAGTTAGTGTAGTTACTGTCACTATGGCCAAAGGCAATGGAAAAGATAATAGAATTGAAATTGAATATTATAAAAATAATAGTAACTTGCTTCATGGCTCTGATATTTCTAGTGAAGGTTATCGTTCTGTTCTGGCTGCTCTTCTCTGCTGCACTTCATGCGTTTCAGTAGATTTGCTTTGCTTGGCAGTAATCGGCTGTTTCTAAAACAGTCTGTTTGAGACGGCTGGGTAAGAAATGAACTTTCTAGATGCAAAAGTGGGTTCCCTTCCTTCCCAGCCCTTTTTCACTTCCCGTTTAACTGTGTCCTGTTGTGTAAGATCATTGACTCAGAGGCATTATGCAGCAATAAGAATCTCATTACTTTCTATTAAAGAAAACAACAACTTAATAATAACAATACTAATGAAAAGTTTAAGTTTTAGCTTGTGCACTTTAGTTAACACTTTATTTTATAGTGTATTTGTTTAAGGCCCTATAATCCCCCCCCCCCAAATATTATAGATATTCTTTACAAAAGTTAAGACTTGTCCACTCCCCCCTAAAACGGCTCGTTTAAACACGCCCCCACATCTCTACCTCACTATGTGGGAAGATTTGAATAACACCGCCCAAATGTTCACGAAAAGAAAGAAGGCGGACCTTTTATTCTCACTTAATTATCTCGTCAGTAAAGCCGGTTCTCGAATCAGCGGTAAATTCCCTCAGGTGTGTGATTTCACATAGAGCAGCTGTTACTTCACAGAGCCGTTCTTACCTGAGAAGATGCGCAAATGAATGGTGATACTGAAGGTTTTCATCTAGAAATGTCTGACATGGAGCAGAGCCATGTGTTGTTGTGTGGAATGAGAGCGTCTCTGTGTCTGTCTGTCTCCAAGCACTTTTGGTTTCCTCTTCAGGTTTCTTTTGCTGGAATTAAGGAGTGTTTTCCGTTCCTGGAGAGATGATTTAACTAGGTTCTCTCGTGTGCTCTGTGAGCCGCGTGACTGAGGCAGTGAGTGGCTTGTGTGTCTCAGTTTAATGCTCTTCTAGTGCACTAATGGAGACAGAGACAACACTCCTTCATTCACTCACTCACTCTTCACACTGTTTACTCACTTCATTCATTCAGTCAGTCATGAAAACCTTTATGTATCTATACCATATTATGGGAAGACACACCACACCTTTTTCTATGTGAACAATAAGTTGGATTGGTTTAATTGTTATATTAATCAAAAATTATGTTTAATCAATTTAAATTAATTACACTTTGTTTAATATTTTCTTATGTAATAGGAAAATCTGATTTATTTTTTCTTATCTACATTTTTTTTTTTTTTACAAAAATCTGTGATATTTACACATATGAGAGGTTGATCTACGATAACAATACAATACAGTTTCAGAGCTCAACTCACTACTTTTACCCTGCTGTATTTCCAGATCTGTCGTGTAAATGTAATTCCTAAATGCATTTGCAAGAACGTTCAGACTTATAAGAGCATGTTGATAATGATGTGTGAATGAAAGAAACTCTGTTCCTTGTGAATACCACATGGATCTTTTAAATCAATAAAGCCATCAGTTTAAAGGCATTAGAGGTGAAATGTGTGAATGTTGTGAGAGGCTGTGCTGTGAAGTTAAGCCTCCTCACATGACTCTTCTGTTTCCCACCGGCTCTCACGCTCACTTTATCTTTCGCTGGCTTTTATTTCACCCCCTTGACACCAGACGGTCCCACACACTGCACAGTGAGACATGAAATGTGTAAAAAGACAATTCACTGACAACGGTTGCAGTGGCAGAGGAACAGGAAGTCTGTCATAATGTGCAGCTTCACTCATGCAGTATGATCGTGTGAGGCATCGATTCGCTACAGGAGACTATGAGGAAATTCGGTGATAATGTAGCCCCTCCCTTTGCTATCTGCCGATATCGATATAATCTGATACCAGCACAGTTTTTTTTAAATCAATGTAGGATTTCTATACTTCTCTGTGCTGACCTGATCATCGCTCTTTTGTGTGTTAAACATGATCTACTCCATATACACAACTTCATTTTAAATGAAAAAATATATAATCATAATATATGACAAAAATACAAGTGTATATAAAAACAAGTGTATACATTTATATAGAAATATAAAAGACATTTCTTTTAAATGTATAGCTGAATAACTCCTGAATATTGGTTTATTGAGACTCAGAGGGAGTGTTAGCCACGTTAAAAAAGTGAATAACTTAAGTAATTTGTGGATTAATGCGTACCGGAGACACGAACAGTTTCAAATGATTCGGTCTGATTCGGTGAAGTGGTTCAATCGGTTCACTAAGAAGAACCGGTTAAATCAAATGATTCGTTCATGAACCAGACATCACAAGTACAAAGGGAAGAAATATTGATACATAGTGTATTAAATCTGTGCGTTAGTTTAATGAGCCCTTTCTTAAACCTCAGTTTCTGTGTGATCTTGAAGAGAGTTTGATGGTTCTGACTGTAGGAACCGAACGAGACACAGATTGAACACTGAATGGAGGATGATGGACAGCCACAGCGGAGAGAAGAGTTTATATCAACTGAGTTTAATGACTCCAGTATTAATCTGTACTTCACACTGAACTATGGAACAGCTTCAGGACACTTGAAATATGTCCATGAAAAGGTTTTGGTGCTTTGTTTTTGTGTCTTTCTTGGGGCTCAACAATAACACAACAGTATACACACAATATCAGATTTGTATCGGTCTCGTCTGACTGATACCCAGTCATCAGAAAATGCCAGTATCTACTATACGACCAGCAGTCCAGCGACCCTGTGACCTCCAGAGATACGGTCGGTCACTGTCAGCGTGAACAGAGAGAAGATTTCCGTGAGGAGTCGTGTGGAGTGGTGTATTTCAGCGTCTCGCCCGCGGCCTGCAGTCACTCTGACCTAAATCCAGACGAGCGGAGCACAGCTGCTGAACTTGAGCTCTCTCCTCTTCCTCCTGTCTTTCTCTCGGTCTCTGTCCTCTGACAGTAGATGAACTCATTGGCACCGGTCCGGCCGTTTGATGTCCCACACACACATGCACGCTAAGCTTTTCTGCTTCTTAACATTTTTTCCTCTGCATGTTCAGACTGTGAAAGAAGATCTGTGACTCGAGGAGCTGCTGCTCGCGGAGCGTCCAGGTTTATATTGCCTACAAAACCATTCAAAAGCCTTTGAAAGACTTCTCTTCTGCTCAGCAAGACTGTTTATTTAAAATAATTCTAAAATGTGGGTAATTATATTTGGTTACAGTTGCAAACCTGTGTGTGTGTGGATTTTGTTTCTGTCACACATCACACACAAGCTGTGCTCGGCACTGGCTTCTCATGCTGATGTGCTTTTGTGTTTTCCTCCTTTCAAGACAAGCTGTTTCTCACTGTGTGTGTGTGTGTGTGTGTGTGTGCGTGTGTGTGTGTGTGTGGTTCTGCGTCTCTCCTGGCTCATTCAAATGAGTGTCACGTTATGCTGTTGAAATCTGAGCTTCTGTGGAGTGTAAAAGACAATGAATCTTCAGCCTGTTTCTGTGCTGCTCTCTCTGAAACTTGTGCTGTGTGTGTGTGTGTCTGTCTGCTGTCTGGCTCTGCAGGTGACTGACTGACTGCAGTGGCTCTGATGTGACTCAGCGCTGCGTGACTTCACACGTGTGTGTGTGTGTGTGTGTGTCTGTGTTTCCACTGTTGAACCTAAAGCAGGCGTGCTAGTGCGTGCCAGGGCAGTTGCGTTTCCACTGTCACTTCCGGGGCTTGATCGTGCCTCACCGGGGCTTCCTCGGGGCAAACGGCCAGGGTTTTTTTGGCCCAACGAAAACCTTTGGTCAAAGCGGGCCACCTGGGGCTAGTGGAGGGGTTATGAACAAAGACGGGGTTTCTCCGTGTCTAGAGAGCGTCAGCGGGGATCATTTCAGAAAGATAACAGCTTTAACACCAGCATTTAAGACTTTTTTAAATAAGTTGAGCTCAAAACTCACTCTTAGTCAGCAGCGAGTGTTTGAAATAACTTGATCCGATGTGGATTACAATCACTAAACAAGGCAGAAATATTTATAAGTGATTTAAAAGACTATGCACGCTAAACATTAACGTGACCATAGTAAACATGGTAAATATGACCGCTTGGAGAAATCAGACGTCAGCTTCTTATTCTCTATCACAATTGTGTAATTTTTTTGTAACTTATATTATCTGTCATAAGTCTCGTCTCGAGAGTTTAGCTCCACGTAGCCTATCATAAAAATATAATAATGGTTTATGTTCGAGACATTATCACGCATTCTAAATGTGACGGCTATCTTTTTATCATCTTCGTTTTGTGATCGCACATGTTCCAGTGACTTATTTCTTAGTTTTCTGATAACTTCTCTTTGATGGTGAAATAATGAGGTTGCATGACGTTGTTCTGAGAGGCGTGTAAAGGCCGTGATTTAGTGACGTGCAGCGGTGCTTCAGGCTCCACTGTGGAAACCCTGCGCTTTAAGCCCTGGCTCGCACTGGCCCGACAGTGGAAATGTGGCTTGTGAGTGTGTGTGTGTGTGTGTGTGTGTGTGTGTGCTGGCACATATAGGGGTGAACGCCGCTCAGATCTAGTGGTCTCAGAAGAACAGCTACATCTACACGGTGTAGTTTTATTTTGACATCACTGAGGAAGCCAAGACTCCAATCCAGCCTTTTAGATCCTCCACATTTGACGCATGTCCTGTTTGTGTGATTTACAGAAATTACTTTCTTTTTATTCAGGTTTTTATTCATGAAAAAAGTTCCTTGAAGGGTTTGTTCACCCAAAGTTAAAAAACTTTGTCATTTACTTAACCTCATGTTGTTCAAAACCTTTGTGAATATCTTTCAGCTGCCGAATACACACACACACACACAAAACACACACACGCACATACACAAATATAGTTTAAAGAGTGTTGTGTATGTTGGGAAGAAAACAGTTGATATTCAAAAATGTTTGGGACAACATAAGTCTGAGTAAAATTTTCTTTTTTGGTTGAATTATCCCTAATAAGTATAATCTGTTTATGTTTCTGTTTTTTATGATATTAATTATTTTTCAAATTATCTATTTTCCATTTAATCAATATTATAAAAGATAATGTAAATGCAGCAGTCAGTTTTATATCAGCCATCACCCACCTTTCTAATATCAGCATTAGCCATCAAAAAAAATGCATATCAGTTGATCAGTTTCTAGTAATCTGTGAGCGCTGTACTGGTGCTGGGATTGACTTCTGAAGTTTTGATTCATATGTCTGTGTTATGATCTCTATTTATGGTTTTGTTTGAGCAGTAGTTTTGGAGTCATCAGTGGAGCAGATAATCAGATGTCTGTGTGTTTCTGTCTGTCTGTCTGCAGGAGGAGGCTGAGCCATGAATAAACTACGGCAGAGTTTCCGGAGAAAGAAAGACGTTTACGTGCCAGAGTCCAGCCGGCCGCACCAGTGGCAGACAGACGAGGAGGCCGTGCGCGGGGGCAAATGCAGCTTCGCCGTCAAGGTAATGGACACATGCACACCTGTGCTGAAGCAGCTGTCAATCATTCTCATGCTGTTCATCACTAGAGCTCTGAGGGACTCTGACACAGATCACAGCATGCCACAAGCTCAGTGTGTGTGACCCATTGTGGAACATTTTTGATAGGGAAACCAGATATTGTGATAAGAATAGCTCAACAAATATAATAAGAGCACAGCATTAAAATACGTCTTCTTCTGTGGTCTTTGCAGGTCCTGTGTTTGAAGAAACTTTGCTTTAAATATGATTATTACCTGAAAGTATTTAGCCCCTTTCACACTGCAATTGCGGCAAATACAGGGGTAAATTGTACCTGCAATTGGTCCCTGGTAGCTAGATTTGGCACTTTCACACTGCCAGTGATGACCCGGTATATGTGCGTGCTTTCACACACGACCCTTGAAGATCCCCTAACGACACGTGACATCAGCGCGTGACGTGTAATGTACGAGTCGAAACGTTAGGCACATTATACTTTCACTGAAGCAAGAAACGATCTCGGCGTCAGCGCGGAAAGTGAGGAACTAACTGATCTCTGCTTCATTACAGTTTGCACATGTGTTATCGTCGCGAACGTTGATCTTCCTTCAAAACAGCCGGTCATCACTTCGACACGGCATTAGATCTGGCTTTTGTTCACACAGCGCTCGTCCTGGGTCGAACCCGGCAATGTTACTAGGTCCCCGACCAGGGTTCGATTCGGTAATCAATCCCGGGACGTGGTTGCTTTCACACAGAAGGCGACCCGGCAATGTTCCGGAAATATTGCGGGTCTGATGTGCAGTGTGAAAGGGGCTTGAGACAATTTCTAAGAATTAGCTCCTCACACACGTGGTTCTCTATGTTAAAAAACAAAAACAAACAAGGGGCTAAATGTGCCTTTGAATGTAGTTTTATAAAAAAAAAAGCAAATTATCTAAAGTCTCTTCAATGGTTTAACAAAAACATTTATATTTTAAAGAAGTCAAAAAATATATGTATATGTATGTCATTGTTTAATGTGTGCCTGAAGTAAATAATTTGAGTTACATGACTTATTTTGCGATTGTATGGGTTTGATATATATATATATATATATATAGACATGCAGTGTTAATTTTATTTGTGCAATTAAATTAAGCAGGGGAGTTGAATTTTAAGTCGTGTCTCAAAGATTATTTAACTACAAATGGGTCAGACTGGTTGATAAGCAAGTTTAGTTTTCAGTTATTTTTGATTTTCTAGAAGAAGCAATGAGATGCAAAAAAGCAAGCAAGTAAGAAATGTATACTGCTCTTCGTTGGGAGAGTTTGTTGTGCTCAGCCCGCACCGTCCTTAACCTGCTTTTGATGTGTCTCTGATTGACCACATTTACCCACAATCCCACAGAGAGAGCAAATCTTCTTCATTCTGACCATCAGCGCTCCTCTTCTCCTGCAGAGCTGCTTATTCACCTCTCTGCTTTTAGTCTGCTGTATGGTATCATAGTGCCAGGTCAACGCGAATTGGTTGGGTTTGTGTCTTAATGTGTGTGTGTGTGTGTGTGTGTGTGTGTTGGTGTGTCTGTTTGGTGTTGTGTCCTAGATTCACTCACATCATCTGAGCTCTTATTTCTCCTCCTGCTGATCATAAATAAACTCCATACAGCTCAGTGTGTGTGTTTGTGTGTGTGTGTGTGTGTGTACAGTGAGTCAGTGTTTTGTATGGTTTGTGCTTTTTTAGGAATACGACGTCATTGAGATGGATTGTTTTGGTCTTTGATCTTTAGGTATCACTTTACTCTTTTTACATGCATTAGAAAAGTCATTTTAATGCAGTAATACTGCTTTGTAAAGCACCTTGTATAATAACTATAATATATTATTATTATTATTATTATTGTATGATCTTGTGAATAATTGTAAACAGAGATTCCATCAGAAAGTGTAATGCTTTGAAACTAGTGCTGGGCAACAATTAATTTTTATTAATCGCATGGTTTTCTGCGATTAATCCCATTGTTGTGACTCATTGTGTGCATAATAATAATAAAACTGCATTAATGCATGATAAAATTATTGTCAGCGTTCATTAATTAATGCATTAAAGCTATAATAACGTTTTAACTTGCCCAGCCCTAATTGAAACACGTGACAAACATCCACTTTCAGATGTAACGAGGAAGCTGTAAATAGTATGCTTTTTGACTTTGATTACAGTTTTTTATGAAAAGATATAATGCGTTACAATGTAGGTTATGAATAATTATAATGCATTATACATAAAGGCTTCAAGTAAAGTGTTAGCGTTTCAGAAAATGAAAGTTTATAGTTATTTATTTTGTTGAATATACAGTTCTAGCATTAAAAGACTGCATGAAGTGTCAACATGTCCCTTTGAAATATGTCTGATCAGGTTCTGGTGGACACGATATAGTCTTTATACAGGCCTGTCTTCATAATTCAACTATTAGCTGAAGAAAATAATGTGTAGTTCTGCACGTTGCTAGTGTTAATCAGTCTAAGATGAATAGATGTGTGCTAGAAGCAGATGCGTTTTTGATACCTGGTTTTGTTTTAACACGAGGCCTGTATTCCTGGGGTGTGTGATGAGCAGTTGACACAGAGGTTGTGTGGTGTTGAGGACACACTCCTGTAAGAAGAGCAGCTCTATGAATAGCTCTGTGCCCATTTCCAGCTGAATCACAGGCTCTGGACACCGCTGCTCTGGTGGATATAGACGGACGCTTTTCTCATTCATGCTTAATAACTGGTTCAGAGCCAGGTTAGGAGCCATGTCAGATGGAGACCTGACCTTAAAGCCTCATTTAGCAGCTCTCAAAATAAATGTCACTGGATCGATCCAAATCATTTCTGATCTTCTAATAGTCACATTTGTAAAGTGACAGTGTGTGTTTCCTCTTCGTGTAGAGCAATGTAAAGTGATAATGCACTCATATATGTAGATGGTAATATGACTGGACTTTCATTTATTAATTTTGATTGATATTTACTTTTTTGATTGTAAAAATATCTCCTTATATGTTCCACAGAAAAAAGTCTTGGAGGTTTCAAACTACATGACAGAACTCATTTTTTGCTAATCTAATGCTTTAGCTCTGTTTTATATAGTCAGATTACAGTAGTCCATGTAAACAAAGCATTTCTAACATAACTAGATCTAAAGTCGCTGATATTTAACCCTATATATCATACTGTATCATGTTGGATACACACATTTCTAAGACCTCTCAATGAGTTTCACTGTGTTTGATCATCAATAAAAACTAGTGCTGTCAATCGATTAAAAAAAATTAACTAATTAATCGCACAATTTTTTAAAATTAATCGCGATTAATCGCAATTAAAAGACTGAAACTTTTTGGATATGTAAATGTAAAATGTAAATAATTAATGTAAACTCAAGACAAAGAAACTATTTAAATTCAAAATATGATTGTTTATTGTAATTTTTGTTTAACTTGTAACACAGATTTTCTCATGTAAACAACATACCTGCAATAAACCATCAATATCCTCCAAATTAACTGTTGGCTTGAAAGCCATATTTATTACAGAAATAAAAACACAGGCATGTAAGTACCATTTGAATTTCAAAACAATCAATGCCAATAAAAAACAAAAATGATTTCCATGTTGAATTCTAAGTGGACTGCAAAAAAATTCCAAAGTATAGTCATTGCCAGTGCTTTAAGTGGGCCTGTATGCACTGGTACTCAGTACCGCCACCTCCAAATATAGCTCTTGAGCGTACCGCCACCTCTCCGTGCGTCCAGAACGTGCTTGTAGCGTACCGGTACGCTCATTTGGACATCTGTTTTAATAGAGGTTTTAATCTTTTACCTGCACTGCCGATTTTCAGAGCGCCCTTCACAATGCAAGCTTCCTAATTCATCCCACCCAGAGCAGAAACTACATTACCCATTCACCCTTAAGTTATACAAGTGAATAGCGCATTTGTGGCGCTTTCCCACTGTTAAGTGTCAACAACTCAACGTGGCCGGAGAAGGTGTGTGAAACTGGTTGTGAGTTATACTAAAGCAAAATCTTGAGTATTTATTGTCTGGTAAACATTAAAAACTGTCTGCGGAGGTTGAGTCGTCCTGCAGCCCCCGCTGGCTGCTCATTGGCTGCAGCATCTTTTTTCTAAGTTCTAAAAAAATACCGTATACGGCAAGGCACAAATTTAGATATTCATTTATCTAATTAATCTATAGCCTATGCACAAAGACAATATGATCTTTTTGTCCCCTTTTTGTTTTAAAGCTTGATGAAGAGAGAGAGAGCGCACGTTGCTGCAGCTGAGGAGGACAGTGATGCACGCGTACAGGAGTGATTGACAGTTCGCGGCACTGTGTACAAAAAATACTCCGCTACACAATTATTTCGTTATTTTCATTTAAGCTTATTAACGTTAGCGTTACAGAAAGGTCTGATTTACGCACTGTTACAGTCATTGTTTTTTTTTTATTTTAAACAATGACATTTGAGTTCATGATTTTAATGTTTCTGTTTCTTGTGGCAGACTAAATGAAGAGTAATGTTTCTTGTGGCAGACTGAAGAGTAATCCGGCAGAGTTTTATACTGAAACTTTCCGTCTAAAAGTCCTTCCTTGGTCTTATCCATATTTCTTTGCACGTTGAACACACATAGGCCACAACTGAAAATAAAAAAAACTGCAACCGCGTTAATTGCGTTAATTTTTTTTTAACGCGTTAAATATTTCAAATTAATCGAATGCGTTAACGCGCTAATTTTGACAGCACTAATAAAAACATAATCAAATGTGAGTCTTAAGTATGATCACCAGGCTTTTGAGGATCCCCCAACCTTGTTTTTAATATGACTGAATTTGTATTTAACATAATTTAATAGAAACATGGCAAGTTACTAATTATAATACCTACATTTCCTTAGTAATCCGAAAAGCGCATAAAGAAAATGAATATTTACATTCCCGAGGAACATCATAATTGACTTCAGTTATGCATTTTAAAACATATTTCCATTATAGCGTGTGAAGCTGTATGATGAATATATACTGCATGACACGTGCATCTGCACTGCAGTTTATGAGGAGAATTCAGTCAACCCTTGTGTTCTTACAAGGGGGAATAAAAATAAGGTTGTTTCAATAAGTTTTGCACACACTGTAAAAAAAAAAATATGTAGTTTTTACAAAATAATTTTGGCAGCTGTGGTTGCCAGAATTATTTTGTAAAAAATACAGAAACCCTGTAAACACATTTACTGCCAAAACAAGAGAATTAAATGTAAACCAGTGAATCCAACAAAGCACACTGCCATTAAACTCTGGTTTGTACCTTTAGCATACTGACAACCACCATAATAATGCAGGAGGTGAAAGAGAAAGCCACATGAAGGTGAAAGTGACATACAGCCAAGTATGGTGACCCATACTCAGAGTGCGTGCTCTGCTTTTAACCCATCCGAAGTGCACACACACACACGCCCGGGGAGCAGTTGGGGGTTCAGTGCACCTCAGTCGTGGTATTGCCGGCCCGAGACTCAAACCCACAACCTTAGGTTTAAGAGTCATAGTCTCTAACCACTAGGCCACGACTTCCCCTTCCCCTGAGCTTTGATGAAGAATCAAAGCTCATCACAAGTAGCTTCGCCACAAGCAGAAGTATATATTAACTTATTAGACAACACACATGATACTTAAATAATGCAATGAACTTTAATTAAACAACTGAATATGTAACATTAAAGCCCAAATCAACATAACAGATAACTAAAATAATAAAATAAACATGATTATTTAAACAAAATACTTAAAAATGTGTCACGCAGGGAATTCTGGGAATATCATTTTACAGTTTTATACTGTAAATTATACATTGATTTGTTCTTTTTTACTTATAAAAACTGGTTATTAAATATGTATTTTAAAATTTTAACCTGTATATAGTACAGAAACTTTTTTTCTGTAGTGTTTTTACAGAATTTTACAGTTAAAATTACACTTCTTTTTTTTACAGTGCAGTATTTTCTCTACTCTTTAATTCAAAATGGATGTCAAATGTTTCATGTATTTGAGGTCTGAGATGCGGGAACGGTGAAGAGAGAGAAGGCAAACATGTAGCATTTTATGTCAGCATTGGCGTCTAATCAGCCAGTGTTATCTTAAATAGCACGTCATCTTTTATAACATGGGATTTTGACCAAATATATTCAATCTTGACTTGTGTAAAATGTTGCAACAAGATGTTTTTTTTTTTATTAGTTATGGTTATAATCTATATAGACACATAAGCTGCTAAATCTAATCCAGCTGCTCTCAGATGTGACTGCTGATGTCACAAATTGACAGTAGTAGCTTCTTTTACTAGGACACGGGGAAGGACTTCCTGTCAGCACAGTAGCTTCCCGCCTCTCAGTCTGACCTCAGTCCCAGGAGTGTTTTTGTGAGACACATGATGTTTTCTCTCGGAGCGCTCTGCTGTGGGTACAGGGCTGTTTCCACACATCGAGTGTCAGCGGCCACCGCTCCACTAGATCCAGCAGGAATAGATGGGACTGCATGACCTCTTCCTGTCACAACAGGAAACCCTGAGTCACGCTTTCAGAGCTTAACTGCTGTTTCTCTGTGTGTGTGTGTGTCTGTAGTATCTGGGGCACGTGGAGGTCGAGGAGTCTCGTGGCATGCACATCTGTGAAGATGCAGTCAAGAGATTGAAGACGGTAGGTGTAACTTCATCGCTCACATCTCCAGTGCTGTTCCTCAGTCTGGGTGATCCATCTGAAGTGGCTTGTCTCCTCCTGCTCTTCTCTTCTCTTCCTCTTCTGCTGGTCTTTTCCATGCTGTCATGCATCAACAAAAGCTTTGTGTTTAATATAAGTTGAGCTCAGATGACAGCATTTATCTCATAAGGTTGATTTCACACAAAAGGATTGTTACTGTAACATTAGGCACTGGGATGCTTTTCTCAGGATTCTTTGATTAATAGAAAGTTAAAAGATCAATGTTTATTTAAAATCAAAATCTGTTACAATATATGCTACCGTTAAAAACTTTGGGGTCAGTCTTTTTAATTTTTTCCTTAAATTTTTTTAAAGAAATGAATAGTTTAATTCAGAAAGGATGTGTTAGAGGGATAAAATGTGATTGTAAAGAGACTTATATTGTTAGAAAAGTGCAGAATAAATATCCTGGAAAAAGTATCACAGGTTCAAAAAAATATTAAGATGTTATAGATCATTGATAATAAATCAGGATCATGTGAGACTGAAGACTGGAGTTATGATGCTGAAATTTCAGCTTTGATCACAGGAATAACAATTTAAAACATATTAAAATAGAAAACCATTATTTTAATTTGTAATCATATTTCAAAATATTACTGTTTTTTGTTCTGTGTATTTGATCAAGTAAACTCAGGCTTGATGAGAATAAAAGACTTCCTTAAAAACCTAAAAAACCTTACTGGTCCCAAACTGAGCGCAACTTCTTTTGTCTCCAAATAATTTTGTAGTTTTTAGATTTAATACAGTTTTTCTATATAGGCTTTCCTCCTCTGATTTCCACTGAAACGCTGCTCTGAATCACCTCTGATTGCATTACTACATAACCTTCCCACAAACCATGCAGCAGCAGGAGACAGTTTTTATAGTTTTGATAACATTAACATCCCAAGCCATTTAATTAAGCATTTAATGAGCATCACGTTTGCAAATGTCAAAATGTCAGATTGTCTGAATAATCACATAGGCTGAAATAACTTGCCAGCACAGCCAAAAACAGGATGTCAGTGCACAGAGTTTTGGGTGATTGTTTTGAAAGCTTTATTCTTTATAAAGACGTAGTTCTGGATGCAGAGAGAAGGTATCTTATCATCCGTCATAACCTCAACATGTAAGCACACACACACACACACACACACACAGCCCTCTCGAAAGGCGTGAGTTTCTCAATACTAAACCTAAACCGAAGGATCTGAGTAGACAGACGTCTGCGTGCTCTGTGAACAAACTCCCGCTCGTCTGAGAATCCCAGCTTTCACAGATTGTAATAAAACAGGAATTCACCTACAAATCAAAATTGCGTAATTTTAAATCTACTTGATTTTCAAACCCATATGACTCTTAACCCGGAGAGTCTAAGCTGCTCTTTTCTGTGCAGTGAAAGTGAATGAAGACCCCAACTGGAAAACATCTCAAAGCAGGATTTACAGTCAATAAAGACTTACATGTTGGTCCGCCCATCACAAGGCTCTCAGATGGTTTCAGAAAGCTTTGAATACAGTGTACAAGCTTTATGGAGCTCGATAGCCACTGATCCCCAGCCACTTTCATTTCATGGAAAAGCTGCATGATGTAGCGACACTAGATTTTCTTATTAAAAAATGCAAATGTGATTTAAAATGCCATTTAAAAAAGCTCCAGGTTTGATGTGCTTGTCTGTAGGGCTCCACAAGCTGAAATTTGTGTTGATAGATAGATAGATAGATCAAATGAGTATTAAAAAAAGATTATTATTAGCATGATAATTGTTATTACAAAAAAAGTAACAAAATAAGAGATATTGCTATTGCTTTATTTCACTTTATAATAAAAAAGAGCGTTAACATATAATAATAAAGACTCTAGCATGTAATTGAACACAGTCCGCATGTGTATATATATATATATATTTAAAAAAATAAAAAATTATGTAATAACATTTATAATAGTTTTAATAAAATAGCAGATTTGATCAAATTAAGCCAAATCGCGATTTTGATTTAATTTCTAATAATCGTGCAGCTGTAGTCAGTCACATGGCTCTTGAATGAAGACACAAACACACTGATCATAACTAATGATGTACGAGCTTTAACAGATAAGTCATCTCTCATGACCCTGTAACCTCCTCAAGCCATCGCTCGGACAGTCCAAACCTCATTATTTCCACATCTTATCAGCACTAATTAAGTTACCACCACTGTAACCCCCGGAGCAGTGCATCAAGTGATTGGACGTGTGTGTGCGTGTTTGTGTGTGTGTGTGTAATGAGATTTCCTGTCACTGGAAGTTTACCCTCGTGTCCAGGAAGTGCATGTGTCTCTGCAGAGGCTCATCTTTATAGATGTCATCCACGTGTGTTTGTTGTTTATTGTTACTGTGCTAGCTGTAGCTAACATGATGAATGTGTGTGTGATGTGGAGATCTAATGCACTGCGCTCATCACGGGCTCATGTTTGGGAGGATGTATCCATGTCTAGAGGAGGTTTTTCCTGAGTTTCCCGTCTGTTAGTTTAACCTCCAGGTTTGTGAAGGATGAGAGCACACGTGTACTTCTCAGGTCACACACAGGATGTTTGTGTTTGCTGATGATCTTTGACCTCTGATGGTTGGAATTTAGGAGGCCACAAACTACCCCGTAACTTCCTGTTTTCCAATGACAGTCTGAAAAAATGTGGAACCTCTTATCAATTAAGACTTATGAGCTCCAAGCGTTCACAAGTGAAGACAAAACCTTTAAGTCAGGATTTTAAGATATTTTTAGTCATTAAAAATTCCATTATTATTTTTTTTATAACTTTTTTTTTTTTTTTTTGGTTTTAGAAACACTTTGAGCTCTGTTTTATGTGCGAGCCTACAATAATGGACAGTTATTATTTTTATTTTCATTTCATTTCGTTTTTCACGTTCATTCGTTTTTTCTTTACGTTACCTAAATGAAAATGCTAAATGTTGCTTTGGCAGCTAGCTGAAATAAAATGCATTTAAAGAGTAACCTCTCCTGCTATAGGCTGAGACAAAACCTTTATTATAAACTTGTCTGCAGTCAGTTCAGCGCATGCATAATATGCATTCAGTTTGCACAGCCGTATTATGTCTTGCTGCATTTTCCATGTTCTTCTGAAATTAAATAATTAACGTGCTCATTTGTTGTTATCTTCTGAATGTTCCTTCGCTGCCAGCTCATGATGACACGAGGAAATGAATTGAATTACTTGGAGAGTTATAACATATTCACAGAAGTAATCAAGACTTGTGTTTGTAGGTGGGTTATGTAGTAACTGTAACGACAACATTAGCTCTCAACAGTGTAAATGTAGGCTGATTCAGAGAGAAAGAAGAGCACCAGGATATTTGGCTTTCTCTTTACCTCCAGCTCCTGTATTTCTGTCTGTCCACCCTGCTCAGAATGTCCTCCTCCGTCTGTTTGCATATGTACTGAAGTGAATGCATTACGATGTTCTCTTTCTCTGAGCAGGTTTGTTGACATGAGCCATTAAGAGCATCTCGATCCTCTCTGACCCCTCAAACCTCTTTTCTAACCCAATGAGCATCACTTTCCTTCTTCTGCTGTGTATGAGTTGACACGTGCGGAAACAAACCGTAACTTTAACTCGTAACATGTAACCTCCACCTCTTTCTGTGTCTTAACTGAAGATGTGGCCAAATAATGGCTTTGCTGGTCATGATCACTTGAACTGAAACCCAAACCTCAGTTAAGGGACATGAAGCCAGTCTACACTCTTAAAAATAAAGGTGCTTCACGATGCCACAGAAGAACCGTTCTGTTTCACCTATGGTACTTTGTGGTGAAAGAAGGTTCTTCAGATTATAGAAAGGTAAGAAAGAGACGGTTCTTCGTTATTTTTAAGAGTGTAGATGAGAGGAAGTGACTCATGTTTGGTGAACCGTGCACTTCTTGTTTTACAAAGGCCACATCCACACCATACGATTTAGGAAATGTATTTGAAATAAAGCAATCAGACACACACACACACACACACACACACAGTGGTTGACATAACTGCTGCAATGCTCTGGAGTCATGTAGTTATAAACAAGAAACGTGATGACCAAACACTTGTGTGTACACTCTTAAAAAGAAAAGTTCCCCAAATAACCTTTCCTTTTTAAGAATGTTTTTAAAATCTTTAGTTTTTTTTTTTTGCTATGAAGAACATTTTGTGTAATGGAAAGAACCTTTATTTTGAAGAATGCACAGAATGGATTGCTTTTTTAGCTGCAGTGATTATTTTAGCATCATGGAAAAAATATATTGAAATTAGTTTTTAATTAAAAATTTTGTTGAAGCCTAAATATTATTAAATATAAATGTATTTTTTAAATAATGTTTTAAAAGGTTGTCTGTAATACGGCTGGTGTGTATGTGGCTGAAGATGCGGTGTGTTCGTAGTGAACACTGACTCAGGATCAGTTCTTTCCCTGATGTCATGTGAGGTCAAACCTGCTGCCATCACTAACATCATAACACCATTCATTTAGAAGAATAGTTCACCCAAAAACCTAACTCTGCCATGATTTATTTACTCACCCTCACCAAAACCTTTCAGTGCCTTTTTCGTACATGCAACACAAAAGAGGACATTTAGTAGCATGTTCAGGCTGCTCTTTTCCACACAGAGAAAGTGAACCGAGACAGAAGCTGTTGCACTCAGAAAAAGCACCATGAAAGCAATCCGTGTGACGATAGTCAAACTAATCATGATCATTTTGTTGGAAAATTATAAATGCTGTTATTAATTACGATTTTCAGAAATGTATTTTAACGTCTCATCAGATTTATTGCATTAAAGAAACTGGTAAAACCATAAGAAGCTCCTCAAAAGCTAAAAACGTGCAATTCCAAATATTAATTACAATAATTCCCAAATTATGTTCATGTTTTTCTACAATCAACCGTAAACATACTCTGCACTATTCATGATAACTAATAGAGGATAGCTTAATCAATAACTCAATCGACTGAATAAAAATTAAATAAAAATGTTGCAGCTTTGTGAGTTGCATGGTCTACTTTTATGATTTGTCATTTTTGTAGCTCAGCAGCATCCCTCTACTTTTATTGAATGGAAAAGAGCAGCGTACACATTTTTCCTAACATCTGTTAGAGAGTTATATGTGTTCAGAGCAACACGAGGAGAGTAAGTGAGCCACTGTTCCTTCGAGAGGAGTGAAGTAATCAAACTCTTAATACTAGCTCAGTAACATCGACACACTCGTGGTGAGTCTGACGGCTGATTGGGGATCTCCTCCTCCTCCTCTCCTCTCCATACTTCACCACTCTGTCGTTCCTAACCATCTAAACCCATCAAACCAGAGTCTGTCCTGACACGCTCTCACAGGACGTTGTTCATGAGTTCATTTGTAACCCTCTCCTGCCTTTTCCTCCCACAACATCCCCTTACCAACCTCCATTCCAGGACAGAAAGTTCTTCAAGGGCTTCTTTGCAAAAGTAAGTTCTGCTGTGTGCATTCATGTACCATCCAGAAAATGCTCTTATGCAAGTACATGAACTCAAGCGCTTCTAGTTACTGAAGCTTGATTTTCTGTCTTTGTTTCGGTCCTCGGTTTATAATCCTAATGCCAAACCATGAGACAGTCAGTGTATGTGCAAGCGGGGCTATCCCATGACTACATGTAAGAAGTGTAGGCTTTTCTCTGATGCAAGGTGTAATTCACCTCTAGAGGGCGCTGGTGCACTCTTGCAGACATTCTTTATTTAACCAGTTTTCCACACTTTGCCAATTCATCTGTAAAATCAGCACATTGGTCATCCTCTGCTCTTGAGTCCTGAGATCTGAATGCATTTAGATGTGCGTTTGTGTGCTTGCATAAGAGTAAGTTTGTGAGTGTGTACACTTAGATTAGTTTGCTCCTAAAACACGTCTGGAGCAATAGAAGAGTGTGTGCAAAAGGGCAAGCTGAGATTCAGAACTCATCTTGTCTTCTTTCAAGTAACGAAAGCATGTGTGTGTGTGTAAGAAATAACTAATTTCTGCACTTAGGTAAGTGTGAACACTCACAGCTCCCTGAATCAGGATTGTGTGTGTGTTTGAGTGCTTCACTTCTACCGTTTCTTTCTTTCTCGCGTTATACGACATGCAGCCTTCTCCTAACACTGCTGTAACCTTCTCAAAACATATTTGAACTGTCCTCTGTTTTCAGGTGTTGTTGATAGATGAAAGTGCACTTGTGTGAAAGAGGGTGAAGGGCCTCCACGAGGGATAATCAGGTCTCTGTTTGTGTGTCTCTTTCCCCGTCCATCTCTCACTGTGTGTGTGTGTGTTGTGTGTGTCCACACAGGCGGGTAAGAAGGCCGTGCGAGCCGTGCTCTGGGTGTCTGCGGATGGCCTGAGGGTCGTAGATGACAAGACAAAGGTACTGAAGGACTCTCTGATCCACCAGATACTGACACATACAGCAGATTACAATGAACAGTTCGCTGTTGACCATAAAAATAAGAGCACTTACAGTGAATTCAGATGGAGATTTTGTCATGTACTTACATCCGTGATCCTTTTCCAGTGGAATGATCGCTGTCTGATTCATAATAACACTTTGCTGGATGTCAAGACTTTGAGTACGATGTGAATCACACCGAGCACATTCATGATGCTCTTGTGTCACTAAAACCTTCAGTCCCATTCATTGCAAATGCATAGAAAAGAGCATCTTTTTTGCTGATGAAAGGTTTGGATGAGCAGTGCTGGTGTGTTTGTGTCCTGCTCAGTGTTTTCTGACACCTGCTGGTCAGAGTCAGTTATTGCTGATCGCTGCATTGAAGGCCGGCTGGATCTTGGTCTGACAGATGATGGTCCACTTAGCTGCGTATGAATGCTGCTGAACTTTTAAATATGTGCCAGCTTTTACCTGATGCAGATCTTCTCAAATGCGTCATGAAAATCATTTATAAATCTGTTTTTCCACCAAAAACATTTGAATGTTATTCACAGCCATAAATATTTGTATCATTTAATTTCCTGCTCTATAAAAAAAATATTATTAATACTCTTTTCATATTCTCCTTTTTAAAATGTTGTAAAATAAAAATAGTACTTCAATCCACATACGTGAACATTTTCTCAGTTTTGGCCCCCAGGCTTTCCTCGGGGTTTGCATTTGGTCTCTCTTGCTCTCCTTCTGAAGACAGCATGACCACAGATGAGCTGATGCATGTTTGTTCACTGAATGATATGCATGTGTTCCCAGGATCTGATTCTGGACCAGACGATAGAGAAGGTTTCCTTCTGTGCGCCCGATCGTAACTTCGAGCACGCCTTCTCCTACATCTGCAGAGACGGGACGACGCGCCGCTGGATCTGCCACTGCTTCATGGCCGTCAAGGACTCGGTGAGAAGCTCGTATCCGTCACACACTCTCCTGGAGAGACTTGGGACTTTTAATTTTTTTATTTTTTTTATCGCCAATCAAGTTTTAGGTTTCAGGATTTGGAGTTGTTCCAATAAAATATGTATGAGCCAAAAGTAGTTGAAATATATTGCCTGATCAGATATCTGAGTACCTTAATGTTGTGAAAATGTTTCATATTTCATATAGTCACATTAAACCCACCATCCTTGGATTCGTCTGAAAGACTGTGTTTAGTATCTGTCCTGTTTGGTGTCGGTCTCAGGGCGAGCGTCTGAGTCACGCGGTGGGCTGTGCGTTCGCTGCGTGTCTGGAGCGCAAGCAGAAGAGGGAGAAGGAGTGCGGGGTCACGGCCACCTTCGATGCCAACCGCACCACCTTCACTCGCGAGGGATCCTTCCGCGTCACCACAGCCACGGAGCAGGCCGAGCGAGAGGAGGTCATGAGACAGCTGCAGGAAGCCAAGAACGGTGTGTGTGTGAGAGATTTAACACTAACACTAAAAACACACTGGAGGCCTGTCTCAAGTGACATGCGTTTAGAGGGTCTAACCGTTCCTCTGTCTGCAGACTCTGAGGGGGTGTTGGGCGGCTCCTCTGTCGGCGTGTCTAACCCTGGGGTCACCCTCGCTGGACCCAATGGCTCTTCATCCTCTCCTCCTCTGCCCATGAGCACTCTGGCCCCTCAGGAAGCCAATCCTCACGCCATCCCTCGACGCCACGCCACCGTGGAGGCTCTGGCTCGCCAGGGCTCGTTCAGGGCCTTCCCTGCGCTCAGTCAGAAGACCTCTCCCTTCAAACGGCAGATGTCGCTGCGCATGAACGAGCTGCCCTCCACCGTGCAGCGCAAGTCTGACTTCCCCATCAGAAACACCGGTGAGGCTCTGCAGTCTGCCTAACGTCTGCTTAATATTGTCCTCCTGACAAACCTTATTTAGGAAAGCTTATGTATATAGCTTTAAGATGATGTATGATTCTCAATAAAAAATAAAAAAAGACACTTGGTCCATGGTCACAAATATTTAGTCTTTAAAAGAGTACAGAGTTTAATGACAGAATTGTGTGTCTACAATTAATTTTTTGAAATACAAACGCTAGCTGTAGCAAAAACATTGTTTATGAGCTGTTTATTTGACATCTTTCAGCGGTTGAAACACTGATTAAGTGATTACATGAGACATTTATTTTGTGCTATAACTAGTAGTAAAGAGGAGGAGATGATCTCCCATGTGTACTGAGGTACTACAGCCATCTGTCATTCCTCATTGTTTGAGTTTCATAATAACTTTGACAGAATTTGAAAGGCGAGACTTCCTATCAAAAGTAGTGAGGTAGTTAAGCGCTTATTGTGATCATTGGATGGCAAATGCCCTGCAAATGTTTGTGGAAATGTTGTTCATGCATCAACTAAAACAGCACACACTAGAAGATTGATTCTTGGTATGTACGAGCCGATATCAGTTAATCAAAATATAATCCGCTCTACTATACTATATGTCCTCCTCTCTTTCTCCTTCCCTCTCTGTAGCTCAAACTCAAACAGTGTTCTTCTGTCACCTTCAGTAGTGAATGTTGTGCTGTGTGTTTGTGTTTGTTAGTGCCGGAGGTGGAGGGTGAGAGCGACAGCATCAGCTCTCTGTGCACTCAGATCACATCCACCTTCAGTGGGGCTCCAGAGGACCCGTTCTCCTCCGCACCGATGCCCAAACCCACCTCCTCCCCGCAGTCACCCTCAGCTCCAGGTCAGCTACACCCTCACACGCTCCACAGTTTACAAAGACCAGATCTGTGTGTTATGACTTGCACCACTAGCCATTTTTTCTTTATCAGAATGAATGTAAACATGCTTTTTAAAAAAATAAATTTAATCAGAATTTGATATATATTACCATTAATTTCAAAACTTTTGATGTTTTTAAAAGAAGGCTCACTTATGCGGACCAATTTTATTAGAAAAAACTGTAAAATATCACTACAGTTTGAAATGATTGTCTGTTTGAATATATGTTCAAATGTCATCTATTCCTGAGTTTCCAGCATCATTCCTCCAGTCTTCAGTGTCACATGACCTTCAGAAATCAGTCTGATGTTGATTTGCTGCTCAAGAATTTTTTTTTATTATTATTATTACCGTATTTTTCGGACTATGAGTCGCATTTATTTACAACCAAGAACCAAGAGAAAAAACATTACTGTCTCCAGCTGCGAGAGGGCGCTCTTGGCTTCTCTTGGTTCATATCTCTCGGTTCATGTCAAATTCATTTTGATAAATAAGTTGCACCTGACTATAAGTCGTGGGACCAGCCAAATTATGAAAAAAAGTGCGACCTATAGTCCGGAAAATACGGTATTATTATCACTGTTGAAAACCGTTGTGCTGCTGAATTTTTTGGAAAGCGTGATATATATACAGTACATAAACTCTTTGACAGCCAGCTAGTAAATTTGTCACCCATCTCCATTACTAATTCAAAGTTTGTCGTATTTATTGATGACAGAAGAATTTTCCTCCTGCTGTCACCATACTATAAGCACAACTATAATCATGTGATTCCAGACTAGTCATTATAGACCCAGAACACTGATTACCTGCAGAACTAATCTAATTGTGTTCGCAACCCCTAATGCATGAGTGTGTGTGTGTGTGTGTCCTATATGTTAGCACTCTGTCTGCTTGTGTCCTGCTCTGTCTCTAATCTTCACGTCCTGTCTGCTGCTGTAGTTAATGGTGCAGTTGCTGCCTTCCCGGCTCCTAGTGTCACTGTAACTGCTGTGCCTCACTCACCCGTGCTGCCGCCCCCGCTGCCTGTCCGAGAGACTAACCCCTGGGCCAAGACCCCAAACAAAGCCCCAAACACAGCACACATAGGTAAGAGCTGGGCTTGCTGCCACAGGAAGTGCTGACCATGCAGAATAGTTGCTGAGAAACTCATTTTGGTTGTAATGTAAGGCCAGACCACTGTGAGCAGCTGTGGCATAAAGGGCTTTTCAGTGACTTTACAAGTGTAAGCATGCATCAGAATTGTTTTATTCTAGATGCTGACTGTAGTTTGCAACTAAACAGACAGTCATGGTCATAATCTATTTATGCTGTAGGGTCAAATGCTGTAGGGACTTTTTCTGACGAAAGAAAAACATTTATGGTGATACAAGTCAAAGTATTAAATGTTGTATTTACCGAGTAATCCACATTTAATCAACATACCTACATTTGGTTATTGACATTTGAAAATGGGTAAAATGAAAAAAATTGGATGAATAGGGCTGTATAAATAAGATTTCAAAGGAAAGATTGTTTAGAATGAGAATCTAAAAAGATATTAAAATATAATTAATAACGTTTCGAGATAATAACCTTTAGGAAAATAATATTTTATGGCTCTCAGACAGGTATGTTCTATGCAATTCTGTTGATAGAAAATCACAAGATATTTCTAGTTCCAACATTATCTCTTTAGTTATTGATCTTTTTTTTTAATCAGCTGTATGCAAAATGACCCACATTTGTTTTTTGAAAAATGCATTAAGATCTTCATATCTCTGGGAATTAATCATTGAAGGCTTTTGAAAGGAATATACTTAAATGAAGTTTTATAAAAAACCTAAAATGTTATATCTAAAAGGATATTAAGAAAGCATTACTTTACAGGCATGCAAAAAAAAAAATTTTACCGTCTAAAAACTTCACATTTTTTTTAACTATCAATGTTTACATACAATGAAACAAGATTTATAAAGTCAACAGATTTGACTAATAAATAGACCTACCAATCTCTGTATAAAAATAACATGATGCTGGCATGCTGCCATCTTTCTAAAGTCATTTTTACATCATTTTTCTACAGAAAAAAGGGAGGTTTCCAAAATTCGGTTGAATTGACATGGAATGACCCTATAGTATTTGTAAATGTATGATTTAACAAAAATAAATGGCTAAAAAAAAATTCATCATTCACCATCTTGTTTGAATTATTGTATAAGAATCAAAGAATGTCTTGTCTATAAAAGTATGTCTTGTAAGAAAGGACTAGGTATTAAGAAGAGTTACATAAAGAGAGAGTTATATGTAGTGCAGTAAACCGTGAAAGAGAACTGAACGAGGCACTCACGCCTCTGACAGGAGGCTTTTTGTGTGTGGCATTTCGAGATGTGGACTAGCAAAGTAAAAAAGACTTAACTCTGGTGCACTACAAAACAGTCCACTATGTCTTAAAGGCCGTGTTGCAAGGTAAATTTTTTTAACGAATATGTGCAATTTGCTTGTTGGTAATAAACATTTAAACTGTTATCCATCGATTTTATTTTGTTGGGTATCACAAAACGGAATATAATACGAAAAAATAGGTACTATCTTACAGTGGTCTCCTTTCCCCCACAATGCATTGCATCACGTCACGTTGGGGAGAGAATTTACCAAAGCCGCCTTGAGAGCATTGAGAGTGACTAGAGAGACGAGAGTATTCAGATAGCGCAGAACGCAGATTATAGATAAATAGATAAATACATATATATAGATAGATAGATAGACTAGATACAGTATATAGATAGATAGATAGACAGACAGATAGATAGTGAGATAGCGACCAACAGCGACCCAAACGCACTCACTTCCCTACAGCACAAGCTTTCTAACGCAGTTTACATGGGACGGCACCCACACAAGCTCCTGTCAAACACAGCAACACACACGCGGCTATGTTTGCAACAACATTTTCACCAGAAGAGATAAACGCTTAGAAACGTCCATACAGCTAGCATGATGCCTTTTATTTCTAGATGACAAAGACAAAATTTACCAGTTCTACGACACTATGACAAAGGTTACCGGTACTTCTCTGAACTAACCTCATGATCACTGCCACTAGATATAAAGAAAACATTGATTTTTCACTCCGTGCTATTCAATGACAGTAATAAATAAATAAAATTGTGTGTGTGTGTGTCATTATTGTGCACTGCTGCTCGTAAACTAGCTCCAGTGCTCATTGCTGCGATGCTAAATGATAGCAACTCACCAGGACACTTCACCAACTCTCCACTCATTCTCCTCGGACCATGCATAGGCTTTGACGGACATCAGTTCTTGGCAATTCCTCATTTGCCCTCTCACGACTGGCTCGATCGAAATTACACGGCTGTGGGCCATCATACATGTTTGCTCTCGCCACCTCTTCCTCATCCCAGTCAGTCGCTATAGTTCTGATGCTACGTTCCAGGCAGGTTTTTGAGCTCGTAATCACTATTTCATACTACTACTAATGACTTTGTACCATTCCAGGCAAGTTACGCCAAACTTTCTGAGCGCAAGGAATTGTAACTAGATTATTTATTTTATTGCATCGTTGCATTGACCTAAATCTTGAGTGATTTATGTACCCATTAATCGAAAGTGGTGTTTAACCTGCAACATGGCCTTTAACTGAACATAAAAAGTGGAAAATCTGATATCAATATATTGAGTCTGTGAATTAGGTCTGTCTTTTGTCTTTTTTTTCTGTTTATATGTTCTTTATCTGTTTGTTTGTTCTTAATGTTTACTTCTCTAATAAAAATGTTTAAGGACTTGTATTAGTAGGGGTGTAACGGTATGCAAAAATCACGGTTCGGTACGTACCTCGGTTTTAAAGTCACGGTTCGGTTCATTTTCGGTACAGTAATGGAAAGAAATGCAAACATTAAACTGCAGGTTGTTTATTACTATAAACTTTTATTTTTACAATTTTTGAAATACTTTTTAATAAAATGTATATCAAATAAAAAAAGAATAAGAAATAAAATACTGCTGCAAAGTTCTTCACTAAATAAAATACTCTTAGTCTCAAACCAATATCATATAATAAAATATAATGAAAAATATAAATAAATAACTATGATTACAGTGCAGCATTACCAGTCCCAGCTTTTAGGCCTGCTCATATTTAAAAAATATATATATATATAAATTTTCCAAAGTGTAAAGTGCAGTATCAACAGTTTCAGTTTTTAGACCTGCTCAGATTTCGTTATTGCGTTGGACTGATCAGAATTAAGAGCAAAGGTCTGTTTAAATGCCGACGGGAGCTGCGTTTGAATTACAATAGTTTTTTTTCCTAGTTGTAGTGAGTTCACACTCGCGTGATGCCTTTTGAAAACCTTAGGCCGGTGACACACTGGCATATTGCACCTGTCAAACATAGTCTATTTTGCCGTCAATACTGTTGTGTCCTGGCGGCTGCCTCGCGTTTTCTGTCTTGACACACCAGAATCGTGCCTGACGTGCCGCTGGCGCACTGCTGCTACTGTAGGTGACATAGAGGGAGACCGCCGAAAGACTAGGCTCTTGTCTTCATGACAACAATATCAACTTTTTGTTACACACCTACGCCTACTGATAAAGGACACGGTCAACAGTATTGACGGCAAAATAGACAATGTTTGACAGGTGCAATATTTGAAAATCGATAATTGTTTTATTTTTATTTTTAATTACATATATATCTGAATTTATGTCAACCTCATGAATTAATATGTGTTTGTGTACAAAATGACATATAAACATATTTTCCTATTATATTTTACCTGGAAACGCTTCTAACACACGCGCGTGTTGCGTGAAAAATAGGCGTCGGCTCTATTTCTAGCATGCATGTGTTTTCCGCGTGGCTCAAGCTGTGCCTGAGACCCACGTCTCACGAAGGCAGTCTGCAAGCTCTAACCTGTTAACATGGGAGCCGGATTAAAAACAGACACGCCACGCAGCTGAGACGGCCTTAGAATCAGTTGCAGGGCGGGATTTTTGCTGAACGCAGAGATTTCCACCACTTAATATGTTCGTTTGGAAATACGAAAATGTATATGTTCCACATACAAATATTGCATTCCGTCATTCGGTACACACGTGCACCGTACCGAAAGCCCTGTACCGAAACGGTCCGGTACGAATACACGTACCTTTACACCCCTATATATTAGTATTAGTTTTTGCCGTTTTATCTAAACTGGTATACAAAAAAGAAAAGGTATCAGAGCAACTCCTGTTTCTGGAGGGCTAACATTTTGCTCAGAGTTTAACTCCAATACCAATGTCTAGGTGTTAAAGGCTACAGTTTTAATTGTATGTTGTATGTTGTCAGGCATCTCTGAATGCTTTCTAATTGCT